>NC_081552.1:64090895-64179888 GCF_963082655.1 Stomoxys calcitrans
ACGACGTGTTTTGTTATGATATCCAACAACTGTGCCAAGTATGGTTCAAATCGGTTCTTAACCTGATATAGCTGCCATATAAACCGATCATGGGTCTTGACTTCTTGAGCCTCTAGCGTGCGCAATTCTTATCCGATCAGAATGAAATTTTGCACGACGTGTTTTGTTATGATATCCAACAACTGTAGTAAGTATGGGTTCAAATCGGTCCATAACCTGATATAGCTGCCATATAAACCGATCTTGGGTCTTGACTTCTTGAGCCTCTAGAGGACGCAATTCTTATCCGATTGGAATGGAATTTCGCACGACGTGTTTTGATATGATATCCAACAACTGTGCCAAGTATGGTTCAAATCGGTCCATAACCTGATATAGCTGCCATATTAACCGATCTTGGGTCTTGACTTCTTGAGCCTCTAGAGGGCACAATTCTTATCCGATTTGAATGAATTTTTACACGAAGTATTTCGTTGTGATATCCAACAACTGTGCCAAGTATGGTTGAAATCGGTCCATAACCTGATATAGCTGTCATATAAACAGATCTGGGGATTTGACTTCTTGAGCTTCTAGAGGGCGCAATTCCTATCCGATTTGGTTGAAATTTTGCATGACCTATTTTATTTTTACTTTTAACAACTGTGTCAAATAAGGTTCAAATCGGTTCATAACCTGATATAGCTGCCATATAAACCGATCTGGGATCTTGACTTCTTGATCCTTCGAGGTCACAATTATTATTCGATATGCCTGAAATTTTGTACGACGGATCCTCTCATGACCATCAACAAACGTGTTTATTATGGTCTGAATCGGTCTATAGCCCGTTACAGATCCCATATAAATTGTTCTCTCTATTTTACTTCGTGAGCCCCAATGGGCGCAATTCTTATACGAATTGGCTGAAATTTTACACAGGTCTCCAACATATAATTTAATTGTGGTCCGAACCGGACCATATCTTGATATCGTTTTAATAGCAGAGCAACTCTTTTCTTATATCCTTTTTTGCCTTAGAAGAGATGCCGGCAAAAGAACTCGACAAATGCGATCCATGGTGGAGGGTATATAAGATTCGGCCCGGCCGAACTTAGCACGCTTTTACTTGTTTTGCCTAAGAAGAGATGCCGGGAAAAGAACTCGACATATGCTATCCATGGTGGAGGGTATATAAGATTCGGCCCGGCCGAACTTAGCACGCTTTTACTTGTTATATATAAGATAAGTAAAAAGGCATTATGTTCGGCCGAACTTTGGACAGCCACCAACAATGCACAATTAAAATTGGATAACTTAAGCACCCTTATTCGGCACGAACATTGTGGTCTAATATATATGTCACTATTCAATTTTGTAGAACAAACTATTGGTCATTTTGGCAGATATATCCAATTATAAACCGATCTCATTCTCAGAAAAGCTGTTTCAAATTTCGGCGAAATCGGGTAATAAATAAAGCTTTTATGGGCTTCAGTCCCCTTATCGGCAGATCGGTCTATATGGCAGCTATATCTACAATAAATGTAGTCCGATCTGAACCATCGGATGGAAAATAAAGTTTTTATGGGCATTAGAGCCTTTATGGGAAAATTTTTTCTATATAGCAGCTATATCCAAAAATGGTCCGATTTAGCCCGTTCAAGAACATAACCAGCGTGCATCAAAAAGACGTATCTGTGGCAAATTTCAGCTCAATGTTTACATTTTTAAGGCTCTAGAGTGATTACAACAGACGGACGGACAGACACACGGACAACGTTAAATCGTCTTAGAATTTTGCGAAGATTCGAAATATATATACTTCGTATGGTCGGAAATTGATATTTCGATATAATGCAAACGGAATGATTAAATGAATATACCCGTATCCTATGTTTGTGGGTACAAAAATATTAGTCTTTTTGGTAGCTATATCCAAATATAGACTGATCTTAAGCATATACGATACGTATGTTGAAAAGCATATCATAAGTCACTGTGTAAAATTTCAGCGAAATCGGATTATAAATGCTCCTATTATAGGGCCAAGACTTTTAATCGAGAGATCGGTCTATATGGCAGCTATAGTCAAATCTTAACCGATCTGAGCAAATTTGAAGAAGGATGTCGAAGGCCCTTACACAACCCACTGTCCCAAATTTCGGCGACATTGGGCAATAATTGCGCCTTTAATGGACCCAAAACCTTAAATCGAGAGATCGGACTATATGGTAGCCATATACAAATCTGGACCGATATGGGCCGAATTACAGAAAGATGTCGAAAAGCCCTACACAACTCACTGTCGCAAATTTCGCGATGTTGGATAATAAATGTGGCTTTTATGGGCCTAAGACCTTAAATCGGCAGCTCGGTCTGTATGGGGGCTATACCAATATATGATCCGATATAGCCCATCTTCGAAGTTAACCCGCCTATGGACAAAAAAAGAATCTATGCAAAGTTTCAGCTCAATATCATTATTTTTGTACCCTCCACCATAGGATGGGGGTATACTAATTTCGTCATTCCCTTTGTAACACCTCGAAATATACGTCTAAGACCCCATAAAGTATATATATTCTTGATCGTCGTAACATTTTATGTCGATCTAGCCATGTCCGTCCGTCTGTTAAAAGCACGGTATCTTTCGAAGGAGTAAATCTAGGAGCTTGAAATTTTGCACAGACACTTCTTATATACTTGAAATTTTGCATGAAGTGTTCCAGCTTGACTCCCAACAACTGTGCCAAGTAAAGTCTAAATCAGTCCATAACGTGATTTCGCCGCCACTTAAACCGATCTCCTGATCAGACTTGTTAGGCTTATCGAGGGTGCAATTCTTATATTGTCGACTCCGCCCGACTTTTGCCTTTCTTTGTTGGTGAAATCTGGTACTACTAACTACCATATTTTTTGCCGCGACGAAATCTACCAGACTCAACCCATTTTCGTACTTTATCTCGTGGAGGCTAAATATTTCTACTGTAGGACAAAAGATATTTTCCTTCCAATTATCGCATTAAAATATCCCAGAACGATTTTGTAATTTGTAATGTATTTATTTACACCCGCACAACAAGAATATAAAATTTTTATAATTAAAGTGCGGGTAATATCTCCACCAATTGTACATAGTAAACACTTAAAACTAAGAATCTATAGCTATACAATACATCACAGATTTTGAATGAATAACTTACTAATGGAAAAAAATAACAATTGTGGCTTTGTAGATTTGAATTAAAAGAAAACAAGTAACAGCGTGCTAAGTTCGGCCGGGCCGAATCTTATATACCCTCCACCATGGATCGCATTTGTCGAGTTCTTTTCCCGGCATCTCTTCTTAGGCAAAAAAGGATATAAGAAAAGAGTTGCTCTGCCATTAAAACGATATCAAGATATGGTCCGGTTCGGACCACAATTAAATTATATGTTGGAGACCTGTGTAAAATTTCAGCCAATTCGTATAAGAATTGCGCCCATTGGGGCTCACGAAGTAAAATAGAGAGAACGATTTATATGGGATCTGTATCGGGCTATAGACCGATTCAGACCATAATAAACACGTTTGTTGATGGTCATGAGAGGATCCATCGTACAAAATTTCAGGCATATCGGATAATAATTGCGACCCCTAGGGGTCAAGAAGTCAAGATCCCAGATCGGTTTATATGGCAGCTATATCAGGTTATGAACCGATTTGAACCTTATTTGACACACATGTTGAAAGTAAAAATAAAATACGTCATGCAAATTTCAGCCAAATCGGATAGGAATTGCGCCCTATAGAAGCTCAGAAGTCAAATCCCCAGATCTGTTTATATAAAATCTATATCAGGTTATGGACCGATTTCAACCATACTTGGCACAGTTGTTGGATATCATAACGAAATACTTCGTGCGAAATGTCATTCAAATCGGATAAGAATTGTGCCCTCTAGAGGCTCAAGAAGTCAAGACCCAAGATCGGTTTATATGGCAGCTATATCAGGTTATGGACCAATTTAAACCATACTTGGCACAGTTGTTGGATATCATAACAAATACGTCGTGCAAAATTTCATTGCGATCAGATAAGAATTGCGCACTCTAGAGGCTCAAGAAGTCAAGACGCAACATCGGTTTATATGGCAGCTATATCAGGTTATGGACCGATTTGAACCATACTTGGCCACAGTTGTTGGATATCGTAGCAAAACACGTCATGCAAAATTTCGTTGTGATCGGATAAGAATTGCGCACTCTAGAGGCTCAAGAAGTCAAGACCCAAGATCGGTTTATATGGCAGCTATATCAGGTTATGGACCGCTTTGAACTATACTTGGCACAGTTGTTGGATATCATAACAAAACACGTCGTGCAAAATTTCATTGTGATCAGATAAGAATTGCGCACTCTAGAGGCTCAAGAAGTCAAGACCCAAGATCGGTTTATATGGCAGCTATATCAGGTTATGGACCGCTTTGAACTATACTTGGCACAGTTGTTGGATATCATAACAAAACACGTCGTGCAAAATTTCATTGTGATCAGATAAGAATTGCGCACTCTAGAGGCTCAAGAAGTCAAGACCCAAGATCGGTTTATATGGCAGCTATATCAAAACATGGACCGATACGGCCCATTTACAATACCAACCGACCTACACTGATAAGAAGTATTTGTGCAAAATTTCAAGCGGCTAGCTTTACTCCTTCGAAAGTTAGCGTGCTTTCGACAGACAGACGGACGGACGGACAGACGGACGGACATGGCTAGATCGACATAAAATGTCACGACGATCAGGAATATATATACTTTATGGGGTCTCAGACGAATATTTCGAGTAGTTACAAACAGAATGACGAAATTAGTATACCCCCCATCTTATGGTGGAGGGTATAAAAAACAAAAGTGAATTTATCAATTAAAGAGGAATTAATAGACTTAGTTGATCCGAAAAAAAAGAAATTAAGGTAAGTATAGAAGAATAAAAATAAATATATAAATGAGTCTTAACATTCATCAACTTAATGCAGTAAAATGTTTCCAAAGTCTGGTTGTAAATGTTGCCGAGTTACTGAGTAATTACAGAGCGTTATGAAGAGAATTCCAGAGACGTACAGCGAATATGAACATATGCCATTCAGAAACAAGCCTCCGATACATTTTGGGAATGATTCTTTTACCTCTAGTAGATCTGGCGAAATCAATAAATCCATACAGATATTGTGGTGCCTGCGTGTAGATCAGTTTATGCAGGAAAGTAAGCGATCTTAGGAACAACAAGTGCTGTAAGCAGACGCCTTCCAATGATAAAGAGTACTCAGAGATGGAATCACGCCGTCTCAAGCCAAATACATAACGAGTAACGCTATTAAAAAAGGTGTTTTGCTTACGTCTACTTACTGAGTCGCAATTAGCAAACAACTCACAGCCGTAGAGAATGCCAGGAACAAGATAAGTCTTTGCCAAGAGAGACCTAACCCGCAGCGGAGTAACCGACTGAGTGGCCCAGAGAGCACGCAATTTCGAATATCCCTGACCAACGACAGAGTCAATATGATTACTCAAAGTCAGAGTGCTGTTAATAACAACGCCCAAGTTCTTTGCATGAGGAACGATTTCCAATCTAGAGTCGTTAATGAATATACCGACATCACATGAAAAACGAGACAGCCTGTTTCTGATAACCACACACTTGGACTTTACAGGGTTGAGACACAGGCCATTGGCTTTCGCCCACGTACTGACTCTGCAATCTTATCCCTCGGACTGCCGATATATATTTGTACATCGTCAGCGTACATATGTACCTCACAATAAGACAATTGACCCGCCAAGTCGTTACTGTACAATGAAAAGAGAAGAGGACCCAGAATTGATCCCTGAGGAACACCTTTTGAAACAAGCAGAGGTGCCGATAGAGAAGACTTACAACTGACGGACTGAGTGCGGTGTGACAGGTACGACAAAATAAGACGAACGGACGTAGAAGAAAAATTGTAAAGATGTCTCATCTTATCACATAACAAGGAATGATCCACAGTGTCAAATGTCTTAGAATGGTCAAGAATAACAAGGAAATTTATCTTGTCATTCTCCAAATTGACCCTGATCCTCTCAGTGACCTCTGCCAAGGCAGTTACGCAGCTGTGGTTAGGTCGAAAACCGGACTGTCTTACATGTAACAAAGAGTTCTCGTTGACAAAAGACGACATTTGCAAATACAACAATTTCTCAAAGACCTTTAACAAGTAACAAAGAATCGCAATTGGTCTATATTCCCTGAAATTTTTAGGCAGTGGGATGACTTTGGCATGTTTCCACGCTAATGGAAAGTAACTCGTGGTAAAAATCCTATTGAAAACATAGGTTACATGAGGAATAATAAGGGGGAGCAAGAGTCTTACAAATCCAGGATCAATGCCATCAGATCCGACAGCGTTAGACTTTACAGTCGCGACGCACTCAAGGACATCGGTGGGACCAACACAGCTGAAGCCAAAACCAGAGTCGTCATCGAGGGAGGGGGAGACATTGAAGCCATAGAAATTGGGATCAACTGGGATCTGTGGGACATTAACAAAAGCATCGTTAAGCCCATTGATGTCCAAGTTTGTTGAACATCTATTAGTATCTTTCCCAATTCCTATGTCTCGAATAACCTTCCACGTTCTCTTGGAGCCTATTGCAGAAGTAAAGCGTCTGTAATACTAGTCTTTCTTCGCTATCTTAATCAACTTATTGACATGGTCTCTTGCTGAGCGAAAGGCATCATGTAACTTAGGCGTCCTGAAACGTCTCCACCTGCGATGCGACATATTCCTGACGTGAATAGCCGTACGAATATCCCGGGAGAACCACGGTTTCGATCTGGAGGACACTTCTCTAGTCTTGAGTGGAACCGTAAGTTCCTGTAGGTCACGGATATTTCTCTGTAGAAAGTCAGTTTGTTCATCGATAGTTTCCATACGAAATATCAGATCCCAGTCGATGAGCACAGCACTCGAAAGCAAATAATCATGGTCGAGACGGGTAAAGTCTCTATATGAATAAGTTTCCCCAGTCCTGGTGAGCGCAAATTCATAACATAACAAGTAAAAAGGCGTTAAGTTCGGCCGGGCCGAACTTTGGATACCCACCACCTCGGGTATATATATAAACCACATTTCGTCAAATCTGGGGAAAAATGCATACCTTATGACCCCTAGCAGCTATATAGGAATATGTTCCGATTTGGACCAAATACTAATAAATACAAGTCATTGTTCATCTGTCTAAAACAAAATTTTGCTCTTTTTAGTAGCTATATCTAAAAATAAACCGCTCTGAACCATAAACGACACGGACGTCGAAAAGCCTAGCATACGTCACAGTGTCAAATTTTAGTGAAATCGGATTATAAAAGCGCCTTTTATTGGGCCAAGGCTTTTCATCGAGATATCGGTCTGGACCGATTTCGACCAAGTTGCAGATACATGTCGAAGAGCCTAACACAACTCACTGTCCCAAATTTCGGCGAAATCGGACAATAAATGCGCCTTTTATGGCCACAAAACCTTAAATCAAGAGATCGGTCTATATTGCAGCTATATCCAAATCTGGACCGATCTGAGCCAAATTGAAAAATAATATCGAAAGTTTTATCACAACTCACTGTCCCAAATTTCGGCGACATCGGATAATAAATACGCCTTTTATGGGCTCAAAACTTAAATCGAGAGATCGGTCTATATGGCAGCTATATCCGAATCTGAACCGATCTGAGCTAAATTGACAATGGATGTCGAAGGGTCTAAGACAACTCACTGTCCCAAATTTCAGCAAAATCGGACAATAAATCTGGCTTTTATGGGTCTTAGACCCTAAATCGGAGGATCGGTCTATATGGCAGCTATATCCAAAACTGGACCGATCTGGGCCAAACTGGCGAAGGATATCGAAGGTCCTAAGACAACTCACTGTCCCAAATTTCAGCAAAATCGGATAATAAATGTGGCTTTTATGGGCCAAAGACCCTAAATCGGACGATCGGTCTATATGGCAGCTATATCCAAAACTGGACCGATCTGGGCCAAACTAGCGAAGGATGTCGAAGGGCCTAAGACAACTCACTGTCCAAAATTTCAGCAAAATCTGATAATAAATGTGGCTTTTATGGGCCAAAGACCCTAAATCGGAGGATCGGTCTATATGGCAGCTATATCCAAAACTGGACCGATCTGGGCCAAATTGGCAAAGGATGTCGAAGGGCCTGAGACAACTCACTGTCCGAAATTTCAGCAAAATCGGATAATAAATGTGGCTTTTATTGGCCAAAGACCCTAAATCGGAGGATCGGTCTATATGGCAGCTTTATCCAAAACTGGACCGATCTGAGCCAAATTGGCGAAGGATTTCGAAGGGCCTAAGACAACTCACTGTCCGAAATTTCAGCAAAATCGGATAATAAATGTGGCTTTTATGGGCCTAAGACCCTAAATCGGCGGATCGGTCTATATGGGGGCTATATCTAGATATAGTCCGATTTTGCCCATCTTCGAACTTAACCTGCTTATGGACAAAAAAAGAATATGTGCAAAGTTTCAGCTTAATATCTCAATTTTTGAAGACTGTAGCTTGATTTCAACAGACAGACGGACGGACATGTCTAGATCGTCTTAGATTTTTACGCTGATCAAGAATTTATATACTTTTTAGGGTCGGAAATGGATATTTCGATGTGTTGCAAACGGAATGACAAAATGAATATACCCCCATCCTTCGGTGGTGGGTATAAAAAGATCAAGTCATGGTTCGAAAAACATGAGGCTGACCGTTGGTCGTATAGGAGGACTTTCGAAGTGTCACTAACAAAGTACAGATCGAGAAGCGTGCTGGAGGATGCGGAAAAATGCGTGGGTATTGTTGAATTGACAGACAAAAGCCCCAAGGAAGACATTTCAAACATCAAGCCCGTGTCCTGTAAAACGTTAGAGTTTAAGTCCCCAGCAACCACAATGTCTGAGTAAGCAAAAGATAGAGGTTCAAGGACAGAGAAAAAATCTCGCGTATCCGTACGGAGCTTGGTATCGGCAGCAGACACCTCAACAAAAACATACTCAATTGGGCCACCTGGGTTAGACTTTGTACATAACTGAGTATTCAGGTAGTTTCTCACATACAGAGTGGTGCCGCCCCCACGACGTAAACTATCAGCTCTATGCACGCTATATCCTGAAAGATCAATAAACGCATTAAGTGTTGATTGATTCAGCCACGTCTCCGATACACACTATATCAATATCAGAGTTCTCAAAAATCATCTTGAATTCGTCAAGCTTGTTATTCAGGCTTTGGGAATTAATATGACAGATATTTAATCCCTTATGTTGTCTAGACAATATCCTGATCATATTCGCCGTTGTATCTCTAGCATTAGTTGTAGCAGTCATATTAAAAGAAGTAACAAGTAAAAACGTGCTAAGTTCGGCCGGGCCGAATCTTATATACCCTCCACCATGGATCGCATTTGTCGAGTTCTTTTCCTGGCATCTCTTCTTAGGCAAAAAAGGATATAAGAAAAGAGTTGCTCTGCCATTAAAACGATATCAAGATATGGTCCGGTTCGGACCACAATTAAATTATATGTTGGAGACCTGTGTAAAATTTCAGCCAATTCGTATAAGAATTGCGCCCATTGGGGCTCACGAAGTAAAATAGAGAGAACGATTTATATGGGATCTGTATCGGGTTATAAACAGATTCAGACCATAATAAACACGTTTGTTGATGGTCAGGAGAGGATCCGTCGTACAAAATTTCAGGCATATCGGATAATAATTGCGACCTCTAGGGGTCAAGAAGTCAAGATCCCAGATCGGTTTATATGACAGCTATATCAGGTTATGAACCGATTTGAACCTTATTTGACACAGTTGTTGAAAGTAAAAACAAAATACGTCATGCAAAATTTCAGCCAAATCGGATAGGAATTGCGCCCTCTAGAAGCTCAAGAAGTCAAATCCCCAGATCTGTTTATATGACAGCTATATCAGGTTATGGACCGATTTGAACCATACTTGGCACAGTTGTTGGGTATAATAACAAAACACGTAGTGCAAAATTTCATTGTGATCAGATAAGAATTGCGCACTCTAGAGGCTCAAGAAGTCAAGACGCAACATCGATTAATATGGCAGCTATATCAGGTTATGGACCGATTTGAACTATACTTCACGCAGTTGTTGGATATCATAACAAAACACGTCGTGCAAAATTTCATTGTGATCGGATAAGAATTGCGCACTCTAGAGGCTCAAGAAGTCATGACCCAAGATCGGTTTATATGGCAGCTATATCAGGTTATGGACCGATTTGAACCATACTTGGCACAGTTGTTGGATATCATAACAAAACACGTCGTGCAAAATTTAATTGTGATCAGATAAGAATTGCGCACTCTAGAGGCTCAAGAAGTCAAGACCCAAGATCGGTTTATATGGCAGCTATATCAAAACATGGACCGATATGGCCCATTTACAATACCAACCGACCTACACTGATAAGAAGTATTTGTGCAAAATTTCAAGCGGCTAGCTTTACTCCTTCGAAAGTTAGCGTGCTTTCGACAGACAGACGGACGGACGGACGGACATGGCTAGATCGACATAAAATGTCACGATGATCAAGAATATATATACTTTATGGGGTCTCAGACGAATATTTCGAGTAGTTACAAACAGAATGACGAAATTAGTATACCCCCCATCTTATGGTGGAGGGTATAAAAAGGATATAAGAAAAGATTTGCTCTGCTATTAGAGCGATATCAAGATATGGTCCGGTTTGGACCACAATTAAATTATATGTTGGAGACCTGTGTAAAATGTCCGCCAATTCGAATAAGAATTGCGCTCTTTGTGAGCTCAAGAAGTAAAATAGAGAGATCGATTTATATGGGAGCTGTATCGGCCTATAGACCAATTCAGACCATAATAAACACGTATGTTAATGGTCATGAGAGAATCCGTCGTACAAAATTTCAAGCAAATCCGATAATAATTGCGACCTCTAGAGCCTCAAGAAGTCAAGACCCCGGTCCGGTTTATATGGCAGCTATATCAGGTTATGAACCGACTAGTACTTTATTTGACATAGTTGTTAAAAGTAACAATAAAAAACGTCTTGCGAAATTTCAGCCAAATCGGATAGAAATTGAGCCCTCATATTTGCCACAGTTGTTGGATATCATAGCAAAATACTACGTGCCAAAATTCATTCAAATTGGATACGAATTGCGCCCTCTAGAGGCTCAAGAAGTCAAGACCCAAGATCGGTTTATATGGCAGCTATATAAGGTTATGGACCGATTTTAACCATACTTAGCACAGTTGTTGGATATCGTAACAAAACACGTCGTGCACAATTTCATTCCAATCGGATAAGAATTGCGCACTCTAGAGGCTCAAGAAGTCAAGACCCAAGATCGGTTTATATGGCAGCTATATCAGGTTATAGACCGATTTGAACCATACTTGGCACAGTTGTTGGATATCATAACGAAACACGTCGTGCAAAATTTCATTCCAATCTGATAAGAACTGCGCACTCTAGAGGCTCAATAATTCAAGACCCAAGATCGGTTAATATGGCAGCTATATCAAAACATGGACCGATATGGCCCATTTACAATACCAACCGACCTACACTAATAAGAAGTATTTGTGCAAAATTTCAAGCGGCTAGCTTTACTCCTTCGGAAGTTAGCGTGCATTCGACAGACAGACGGACGGACAGACGGACGGACATGGCTAGATCGGCATAAAATTTCACGACGATCAAGAATATATATACTTTATGGGGTCTCAGACGAATATTTCGAGTAGTTACAATCAGAATGACGAAATTAGTATACCCCCCCATCTTATGGTGGAGGGTATAAAAAGATTTAATTAAATCCTCAGCAACTCGGAAGATGATAAATATTATGGGTGAAGATAAATTAATTTTGATGAATGATAAGATACTATAATAAAAATATAAGAAATGCATGGCAAAAGAACTAAATATAGGATAACATAAATGATATGAGATTAGTTGTGGTTTATGAGATGATGTTAGTTGTAGGATTTTATGTGTGGTTAGTATGACGAAACCCATTTAAAGCATCAGAATTTCAATGCATACCGGAACGTCGCTGGGATTACGCTTCACATACACTAGTCCATTGAAAGTGTAAGCTGAGTGTAAAAGTTTCTTTCTTTTTAGGGAGAGGGCATCTTGTAAGATTCTATAATTTGAATTCGAAATGTTTTCATTTATATAGAACTGACATGTTGAGTCAAATCCAATCAGGTTGAGAGATAAGGTGGTATTGATTCTCTTCCGATATTTAGATAGTCCTTTCAAAAGGAAGTTTTTGTCATACGGAGACATCAATGTAGCATCCATCCGGTGATTTTCTTTCTTTAGTGTTGTTTCTGTTTCTTAGCCGGTGTATAGATTTGAGTTTTGGAATCGGAATATTACAGCTTGTGCAGATTTTTGTGAAAATGTTGTTTAGGTTTTCATTTGCATTGAAAGGGATTCCATTTTAATAGTCGTATTCCCCCTAGACGCTTGTGGAAAATATCCTTGGTCTGCACGACCTTGTCTCCTATTGGGGCATGGGCACAAATAAGGCAGATATTTAAGATTTATGCGGATATTGGCTAGCCTTTCTTTCATCGGAGTAAATTTGGAGACTAAATGTTCTAGTCTCCGACTAGCCAATAATCCACAGCCAAATGCATTCCTCTGTTATAGATGCTATATGTTAGGTTATGTTGAAAAGAAGGTGCGGATATTAATCCGCAATCATGCCACTATGGACATTCAATTAAGGCAGTAATCGGCTTAGGCAGTTATAGCATAGTTCGTTACAGTTTGGTGTTGTTGTGACACCCTCACTAATACATCGCACTTCCTGTGGGGTTATATTTGCCTAGTACTTTTACATTACATCCGCCAGTGCGTATACTGCACCTTCTCTTTAAGAGCATTCCACTATCCAAATCAAAAGGCAAATTGGTTGGTTTAAGGAAATAATGCGAACCGTGGCTAAAGCCATAGGATAGGGAAATCTATAAGGCTGAGTTAAATGAGCGAGTGGCTCAGAGCAAAATATTTGTGGCCACTAAGCCTCGGATGATAAGAGAGTATGAAGAATGTCTAGAGATGAAACACTAGATACACTTTTCACGGTAATCTCTCACCAAGAACAACGTGGTGACATAGTATTAATTCTTATTCGGTGATTGTACAGGAAATTTTAGCTGAGTTAAGAATTCTTTAGGCGATCAAAAGTTTTGACTGCTTGTAAGACCTGACAGTGTATCAACGATCGATCTACAAGCGGATTTTAGCTGCTTAAAAAAGTTAAATCCCATTTACTTTTTTGCAAGCACTATATCCAACGTGGTTAATTGTATCAAAACCACCACTGTGGTACAAGGTATTATGACTTTATGCATTTGTTTGCAACGCTTAGAAGATGAAGAATCTGCTTCGAATCACTTCCCGATTCGATTTAGCTATGTCCGTCTATCTATCTGTCCATGTCTTCTTGTGATCAAGTTACAGGTGCATTTATTGTCCGATTGTCATGAAATTTTCCACAAGTCTCTTTTTTGGCCCAAGGAAGGACGCTATTGATTTTGAAAATCGGTTCAGATTTAGATATAACTAATATATATATATCTTTCATCCGATATGGACTTTTAAGTCTATAAAAGCCGCAATTTTAGTCTGATCGTTACAAAATTGTGCATGAGGTGTTTTCTTTGACGTCCTCATATGTGTGTAAAATTTCGTCGAAACCGGTCCAGATTTAGATATAGCTCCATATATAATCTGATCCGATATGGAATTTTATGGCTTTAGCAGCCACAATTTTACAAAATTTTGTATGAAGTGTTTTCTTCAAAGTCTCAATAAGAGTGCAAAATTTCATAAAAATCGGTTCAGGTTTAGATATAACACTCATATATATATTTTATCTGATATGGCCTTTTAGCTCAGTAGTAGTCACAATTTTGGTCCTATTTTTACAAAATTTGGCATGAGGTGCTTTTTTGACGTCTTCATAAGTGCGCAAGATTTCATAAAAATCGAATAAGATTTAGATATACCTCCCATATATAACTTTCATCCGATTTGGATTTTTAAGGCTGTAGAAATCACACTTTTGGTCCTTTTTCTACAAATTTAGCGTGATGTGTTTTATTCAAAGTTCCAACGTGAGAATACAATTTCATAAAAATCCGTCCAGATTTAGATGTATCTCCAATGTATATATTTTATCCGATATGGTCTTTTAAGGATGTAGAAGCCACAATTTTAGTCCGAACAATATTTAGTACTAGTGCAAGATTTCATAAAATTCGGTTTTGATTTAGATATAGGTCCCAGATATATCTTTCATCCGAAATAGAATTTAGCCTGTAGAAGCTACAATTTTCATCCGATTTTGCATGAGACGTTTTATTTGACGTTCCAATACGTGGGCAAAATTTCATTGAAATCGGTCCTGATTTAGATATAGCTACCATATAAATATTTCATCCAAAATGGACTTTTGAGGCAGTAAAAGGGATAATTTTGATTACATCTCTACAATATTGGGTGTGAGATATTCTATTTGACGTCCAAGTATGTGCCATAAAAATTGGCACAGGTTTCGATATAACTCTCATATAATTTTTTATCCGATATGGCCTTTTAAGGATATGGAAATCCAAATTTGTTGTCCTATCGTGGGAAATCTTACATGGTTCTATTTGATATTTCAATAGGTATCCAAATGAGAGTTTGACTAGATTTGGAGATAAGTTCTTTATATAAAAAGAAGTACGTACACTTGGTGGTGTAGGGTATTATATAATCGGCTCCGCCCGACTTTTGCCTTTCCTTACTGGTTTCCCTTGTTGACGGTTTATAAGAATATTCAAATATACTCGCTCATAAAATTAAAATTGGCAGCTTAGCACACTTGAGAATTAATTTCTAACCATATGGTAATGAAGATGTTCTTACAACACAGCCAACAAATCCTCTCGTTCACCTGTATGGAGCATATTCCTGTTTATTGAATATAATAGGTCTCTTTATTATTCAACGAATTTTTAATGTAAGCATAACAAGCAATACCACATATTCGTATATACCTCTCCTATACGAGCACATTATGCATATTTATCCATTCATCCACAAAGGAAGTGGAGCGACTTCAAACAAAAACTGCCTATTTGATCTTCTTAAAGTAATACTCTCATCATCTGCAGGCTTTTAATATGCCAATAAAAGTCAATATGATGAGTTTAGGCCTATTTTGCTTACCTACGTCTCACGTCAATATATACTCATCATTAATATCAATTTACATAAGCCCTTGTATTCAGATAATTCAAATTCCCTACCCACCAGTGTTTATATTTTCCATACAAGACTGGTTTAACCAAAGCATATTGTTTTCCAACAAATTCTTTGGTGGCAGCCTTCAATGAGGCAGACATTTATATTGGAATTTGTATTATTCCTTTTACCTTTCACTCGGTGTCTACTTTGGTTACTATGACAGAACGTTTGTTTTTATTCAATTTCCCTACAATGTTTTTATTTTCCATTCCACTTGATGGGATTTAAAAGAGAATATCATTAATCATGAGGGGTTTTTTGTACCGCTATAGTATTGTTTTTATAATCTCCACCATAGGGTGGAGGTATACTAATATCGTCATTCCATTTGTAACACATCGAGATATTGGTTAAGATCCCATAAAGTATATATATTCTTGATCGCCATTACATTTTAAGTCGATCTAGTTATGTCCATCCGTCTGTCTGCCTGCCTGTTTGTGGAAAGCACGCTAACTTTCGAAGGAGTAAAGTAAGGCGCCTGAAATTTTGCAAATATACTTATTATTAGTGACGGTCAGTTGAGTTGTGAACGGGTCATATCGGCCCCAATTTATGGTTCTCATATAATTCGATCGTTCCAATATATTTCTTGAGCCTCTAGAGAGCGAAATTCTTATCAGATTTGGCTGAAACAGCTGAACAGATAAAATTGATGGAAGACACGTTAACACATTCTAACTTATCTTTAAACCAGTTAGGAAGGGCAAAAGTCAGAAGGTGCCGAATGTAATACAACAATACGTATTAAATTTCGAGCAAATATGTTCAAACTGCTATAACTGCGGTTGACAAATAACTACACTATTGCCAATTACCCTAAATCTGTCGACCATTTATGTGGAAGCTATATCTAAATCTGAACCGATATCGACCAATCTTCTTAGATATTGTGGTAGTCGTCGAGGAAAGCGTTGTAAAAGATTCTGGTCAATAAATGCGGTTTAAAATTTGTTAAATTTTTATTAATTCTTTTCAAAACGTCATAAGTGAAACAAGTAAAAGCGTGCTAAGTTCGGCCGGGCCGAATCTTATATACCCTCCACCATGGATCGCATTTGTCGAGTTCTTTTCCCGGCATCTCTTCTTAGGCAAAAAAGGATATAAGAAAAGAGTTGCTCTGCTATTAAACCGATATCTAGATATGGTCCGATTCGGATCACAATTATATTATATGTTGGAGACCTGTGTAAAATTTCAGCCAATTCGTATAAGAATTGCGCCCATTGGGGCTCACGAAGTAAAATAGAGAGAACGATTTATATGGGATCTGTATCGGGCTATAGACCGATTCAGACCATAATAAACACGTTTGTTGATGGTCATGAGAGGATACGTCGTACAAAATTTCAGGCATATCGGATAATAATTGCGACCTCTACGAGTCAAGAAGTCAAGATCCCAGATCGGTTTATATGGCAGCTATATCAGGTTATGAACCGATTTGACACAGTTGTTGAAAGTAAAAATAAAATACGTCATGCAAAATTTCAGCCAAATCGGACAGGAATTGCGCCCTCTAGAAGCTCAAGAATTCAAATCCCCAGATCTGTTTATATGACAGCTATATCAGGTTATCGACCGATTTGAACCATACTTGGCACAGTTGTAGGATATCATAACAAAACACCTCGTGCAAAAATTCATTCAAATCGGATAAGAATTGTGTCCTCTAGAGGCTCAAGAAGTCAAGACCCAAGATCGGTTTATATGGCAGCTATATCAGGTTATGGACCGATTTAAACCATGCTTGGCATAGTTCTTGGGTATCATAACAAAACACGTCATGCGAAATTCCATTCCATTCGGATAAGAATTGCGCGCTCTAGAGGCTCAAGAAGTCAAGACCCAAGATCAATTTATATGGCAGCTATATCAGGTTATGGACCGATTTTAACCATACTTGGCACAGTTGTTGGATATAATAACAAAACACGTCGTGCAAAATTTCATTTCAACCGGATAAGAATTGCGCTCTCTAGAGGCTCAAGAAGTCAAGACCCAAGATCGGTTTATATGGCAGCTATATCCGGTTATGGACCGATTTGAACCATACTTGGCACAGTTGTTGGATATCATAGCAAAACACGTCGTGCGAAATTCCATTCCATTCGGATAAGAATTGCGCCCTCTAGAGGCTCAAGAAGTCAAGACCCAAGATCAATTTATATGGCAGCTATATCAGGTTATGGACCGATTTGAACCATACTTGGCATAATTGTTGGATATAATTACAAAACACGTCGTGCAAAATTTCATTTCAATCGGATAAGAATTGCGCACTCTAGAGGCTCAAGAAGTCAAGACCCAAGATCGGTTTATATGGCAGCTATATCAAAACATGGACCGATATGACCCATTTACAATACCAACCGACCTACACTAATAAGAAGTATTTGTGCAAAATTTCAAGCGGCTAGCTTTACTCCTTCGGAAGTTAGCGTGCTTTCGACAGACAGACGGACGGACGGACGGACAGACAGACGGACGGACATGGCTAGATCGACATAAATTGTTACGACGATCAAGAATATATATACTTTATGGGGTCTCAGACGAATATTTCGAGTAGTTACAAACAGAATGACGAAATTAGTATACCCCCCATCTTATGGTGGAGGGTATAAAAACATTCGACAAAAAAATTGATTTTGTTAAATGTTTGCTCTTTTATTTTTGAAAGAACTGCAAAAAGGAACATCCACTTGGGTTTGCTTAACACTGTAGCTCCCACATAAACTGATCTCCCGATTTTACGTGTTGAACCCTTATAGGGTGCAATTCTTATTCGAATAGGTTGAAGTATTGCACAATTTCTACTATGATCTCCAACATTTAATTCGATTATGATCTGACTCGGACCATAACTTTTATATAGATCCAATAGCATTGCAATTCTAACATTTGTTTGTGGGTTAAAACATACTATAAGCGTGCATTGCACACTTTATCTGTTTTTATCTTATTTTCTTGAAATAATTGGCATACTTGCTTTTTAAAGAATAAATATTACAATACCTTGAGTATAAAAGAAGATTATTAATGAATTTTTATACCCACCACCGAAGGATGGGGGTATATTCACTTTGTCATTCTGTTTGCAACACATCGAAATATCCATTTCCGACCCTATAAAGTATATATATATATACTTGATCAGCGTAAAAATCTAAGACGATCTAGACATGTCCATCCGTCTGTCCGTCTGTCTGTTGAAATCAAGCTACAGGTTAAGTTCGAAGATGGGCCATATTGGACTATATCTTGATATAGCCGATTTAGGGTCTTAGGCCCATAAAAGCCACATTTACTATCCGATTTCGCTGAATTTTGGGACAGTGAGTTGTGTTAGGCCCCCCAACATCCTTCGTCAATTTGGACCAGATCGGTCCAGAGTTGGATATAGCTGCCATATATACCGATCCTTCGATTTAGGGTTTTGGGGCCATAATAGGCGCATTTATTGCCCGATTTTGCGGAAATGTGAGACAGTGAGTTGCGTTAGGCTCTTCGACGTCCTTCGTCAATTTGGCCCAGATCGGCCCAGATTTAGATATACCTGCCATATAGACCGATCTCTCGGTTTTAGGACAGTGAGGTGTGTAAGGCTATATCACGATCTGGATCTCCCCATAGTATTTTCGCCTTCCTCCCGACCGTTTCGTATTACATGCGCATTCGTCGCCCACGACCTTAACTCGGACTGCGTCAACCCGAAAGGCTTCGGGTTAACCAAATTTATTGAAGGAAGTTGTGTGGTGTTCACTGCCAAATCGTCTGCTTTCTCATTCCCCGTTACTCCGCTATGTCCGGGCACCCAGACGAAGCGGATCGTGCCATCCTTAGAGAAGTCGTTAATCTCCTTTTTACATTCCATGACTTTTTGTGACCTTACCGTCATGGTTGTTATTGCCCTTATGGCCTGTCATCGCGTTAGCACCACACCTTCTGACGCATTCCGTGATCGCCCAGATCTCCGCCTGCAGGACCGTATTATGGTCATCTAGTCTGAAACAGACCCAGGCCAACTCTGTCTTCTAGCTTTGATCCTTCCGTGTAACATGATCTTCCAGATGGCAATACTAGGTCAAACCAAGACTGTGCTGCTGCCTGCAGTGCCTCGCACTCGATCTCAAGTGTCGTCTCATGTATCCTATCAGAATCCTCTTCCCTTACTTCCAGGTTTCCTTTCTATTATATTGCGATGGTATGACCTGCTCCCATCCCCAATCCATTCTCCCATCGTCTTAAGTCTCATAGACGCAGTTGCTGCCTCACACTTAATCTGTATGCGAATCGGTCGCATAATAGTCTCCAGTGCCCTAGTGGGAGTGGTCCTCATCGCTCCACCTATGCCAAGACAACATGCTCTCTGAACCTGTTGTATGGTCCTTATATTGCACTTTTTCTCCATGGCAGTCCACCAAACTATTGAATCATAAGTAAGTACTGGTCTAAACATGCTCCTGTAGAGCCAGTGGACGATCATCGAGTTTAGGCCCCATTTCGAGCCTACGGCCCATCTATTGGGTTGCCCAAAAAGTAATTGCGGATTTTTTATATAGTCGGCGGAAATAGTTTTATAGAGGAAACGTGGTGCATTAAATCTGCCCACCTTCGTATTCCTCGTGAACAGGCATATTTTAGTCTTCTCTGGGTTAACATTGAGAACCCTGGGTCTAGACCAGACATATGACATATGCAAGACCTTTTCGGCCCTTCTGCATAGTTCGTTCGGATCCTTACCCCTTAGAAGTATTATAACATCATCTGCATAGCAGACGGATTCAAATCCCTCCTCAGTCAGCATCCGTAATAGGTTATTTATGGTGGTCACCCAAATGTGTGGTTCTGTGCCAAGTACGGTCTAAATCGTTCTATAGCCTGATATAGCTCCTATATAAACCGATCTCCCGATTTGACTTCTTGGGCCCTCAATTTTTGTCCGATTTGTCTGAAATTTTGCATATGGTGTTCCGTTATGACTTCCAACAACTGTGATGTCGGAATCTGTCAACAACCTGATATAGCTCCCAAGTAAACCGGTCTCTCGATTATCCTTGTTGGGTTCCTTCAAGCTTTTAATTTTGTCGGTTTGACAGAAGTTTGGTGTGTAATAAAAGGTATTATAAGGGTATTATAAGTTTGTGCATTTGTTTGCAACACTAAGAATGAGAAGTAGACCCTTTAAAAAGTATACCGATCGACTAAGAATCACTTGATTCTGATCAGATTCGATTTAGCAATGTCCGTCTGTGCATTCTTGTAATCAAAGTGAAGGTTGTGTTTGTTGTCCAATCATCACAAAATTTTGCGCATGTCACTTTTTTGGCCAAAGGATGAGCGTTATTGATCTTAGTAAAAATTGGTTCAGATTTACATATAGCTCCCATATATATGTATCGCCCGATTTGCACTTAAATGGCAGTAGTAACTACAATTTTCAACCGATCTGCACAAAATTTGGCACGGGTTGTTTTGTTGCTAGTCTTAACATATCTGCAAAATTGCATTAAAATCGGCTCAGATTTAGACATGGCTCTCATATATATGTATCGCCCGATTTGGACTTAAATGGCAGTAGAAGCTACAATTTTCAACCGATCTGGACAAAATTTGGCACGAGTTGTATGTTGTTGGTCTTAATATATCTGCAAATTCCATTAAAATCGGTTCAGTCTAGATATAGCTCCCATCAGGGACGTAGCCAGGATTTTATAATGGGGGGGATCCCACCTCACATATTATACCCTCCACCATAAGATGGGGGGTATACTAATTTCGTCATTATGTTTGTAACTACTCGAAATATTCGTCTGAGACCCCATAAAGTATATATATTCTTGATCGTCGCGAAATTTTATGTCGATCTAGCCATGTCCGTCCGTCTGTCCGTCCGTCCGTCTGTCTACCGAAAGCACGCTAACTTCCGAAGGAGTAGAGCTAGCCGCTTGAAATTTTGCACAAATACTTCCTTTTAGTGGGCCATATCGGTCCATGTTTTGATATAGCTGCCATATAAACCGATCGTGGGTCTTGAATTCTTGAACCTCTGGAAGGCGCAAATCTTATCCGATTGGAATGAAATTTTGCACGACGTATTTTGTTATGATATCCAACAATTGTGACAAGTATGGTTTAAATCGATCCATAACCTGATATAGCTGCCATATAAACCGATCTTGGGTCTTGACTTCTTGAGCCCCTAGAGTGCGCAAGTCTTATCCGATTTGAATGAAATTTTGCATGACGTATTTTGTTATGATATCCAACAATTGTGCCAAGTATGGTTCAAATCGGTTCATAACCTGATATAGCTGTCATATAAACCAATCTTGGGTTTTGACTTCTTGAGCCTCTAGAGTGCGCAATTCTTATCCGATTGGAATGAAATTTTGCACGACGTATTTTGGTATGATATCCAATAATTGTGCCAAGTATGGTTTAAATCGGTCTATATAGCTGCGATATAAACCGATCTTGGGTCTTGACTTCTTGAACCTCTAGAAGGCGCAATTCTTATCCGATTGGAATGAAATTTTGCACGACGTTTTTTGTTCGGATATCCAACAATTTTGCCAAGTATGGTTCAAATCGGTTCATAATCTGGTATAGCCGTCACATAAACCGATCTAAGGTCTTAACTTCTTGAGCCTCTAGAGGGCGCAATTATTGTCCGATTTGGCTGAAATTTTGCACGTAGTGTTTTGGTACTACTTTCAACAACTGTGCTAAGTATGATTCAAATCGGTTCATAATCTGGTATAGCTGTCATATAAACCGATCTTGGATCTTGACTTCTTGAGCCAATTGAGGGCGCAATTCTCATCCGATTTGGCTGAAATTTTGCATGAGGTGTTTTGTTATGACTTCCAAAAGTATGGCGTAAATCGATATAGAACCTGATATAGCTGCCATATAAACCGATCTGGGGTCTTGACTTCTTGAACCTCTAGAGGGCGCAATTCTCATCTGATTTGGCTGAAATTTTGTACAAGGGTTTCTCTCATGACCTTAAAGATACGTGTCTAGTATGGTCTGAATCGATCAATAGCTTGATACAGCTCTTACATAAACCTATCTCCCGATTTTGCTTCTTGAGCCCCTACAAGGCGCAATTCTTATCCGAATGAAATGAAATATTACGCAATGACTTCTACAATGTCAATCAGCATTCATTTATTGTCCGAATCGGACTATAACTTGATATAGCTCCAATAGGATAACAGTTCTTATTCAATATTCTTTGTTTGTCTAAAAAGAGATACCGCGCATAGAACTCGACAAATGCGATCAATGGTGGAGGGTATATAAGATTCGGCCCGGCCGAACTTAGCACGCTCTTACTTGTTTAAATTCGAAAAATGCCAAAATTCTTGTTACTTTGAAATTTGTAAAGATACTTCATTTTATACCCACCACCGACGGATGGGGGTGTATTCATTTTGTCATTCCGTTTGCAACACATCGAAATATCCATTTCCGACCCTATATAGTATATATATTCTTGATCAGCGTAAAAATCTAAGACGATCTAGACATGTCCGTCCGTCTGTCTGTTGAAATCACGCTACAGTCTTCCAAAATAGAGATATTGAGCTGAAACTTTGCACAGATTCTTTTTTGTCTATAAGCAGGTTAAGTTCGAAGATGGGCTATATCGGGCTATATCTTGATATAGCCCCCATATAGACCGATCCGCCGATTTAGGGTCTTAAACCCATAAAAGCCACATTTATTATTTGAGACAGTGCGTTGTCTTAGACCCTCCGACGTCCTCCATCAATTTGGCTCAGATCGATCCAGATTTGGATATAGCTGCCATATAGACCGATCCTCCAATTTAGGGTCTTAAGCCCATAAAAGCCACATTTATTATCCGATTTTGCTGAAATTTGGGACAGTGGGTTGTGTTAGGCCCTTTAACATCCTCCGTCAGATCGGTCCAGATTTGGATATAGCTGTCATATAGACCGATCCCCCGATTTGGGGTCTTAAGCCCATAAGAGGCGCATTTATTGTCCGATGTAGCCGCAATTTGAGACAGTAAGTTAAGTTAAGCCCCTTAACATACTTCTGCATTATCGCACAGATCGGTCCAGATTTGGATATAGCTGCCATATAGACCGATCTCTCGGTTTTAGGTTTTGGGGCCATAAAAAGCGCATTTATTGTCCGATGTTGCCGCAATTTGGGACAGTGCGTTAAGTTAAGCCCCTCCACATATTTCAGTTATGGGACATAAGGTATGAGTTTTGCACCGGATTTTGACGAAAGGTGGTTTACATATATACCCGAGGTGGTGGGTATCCAAAGTTCGGCCCGGCCGAACTTAACGCCTTTTTACTTGTTTTTTTTTTTTGTGAAAATTGTGGTCGCTATTGGGTACAGGAACTGACCCATATATGGTGTCATTTGGTCATAAAGTCAGATCTGAATTTTGTATTAATTGTCAAGACACTATTCATAGGCCGATCCTAAACTTTCAAAGCCTTCAATAAGGGAATTGTCTTTGGAAATACTTCGTTTCATAGCGAAAGTTTCGGCGAATCATTTTCAGTATTTTGAAGAAAATGTTTCATTTTCCTGCTCTCAAACTAGTTTAATGATATCAACAGGTTATTGTTTGTGTCGGTCTATTGGTTTTAAATGACTTTTATTTTCATAAAATTGTACGCAAACAAACTGAAAACATTAAGGAACTATAATTGTTAAATATTTCAAAAAATAAATGTTGAACAATTTTTACGAAGAACCATCTACGTTCGCTTTAATAATGTCGCTAATTCCATCTTCGAACTTTATTAAAATCGATCGAAAATTCGTTTTTGATGGAAAAGATGTCCGGTTAAAAATCCATCCAACTATTGTCGTATATGGCAATGGTTTGCATAATGTCGTTATAAGTCCTAAAGTTTTCCTTTACGAAAACGCTTTCTATACCCACTAATTGTTGCCACATGACCTAGCGGCAAACGTAAGTGTAATATAATACTTGCTCTCATAGATGAAAGTCTGTTGACTGATGTTATTTTAACTAATTTTCTCACTTACGGTGGGTGTTAGGTTCGTGTTTCACTGTGAAAATTAATATTTTTACGATTAATTTTTGTAGATAATAGATTTTGAAGCAAAAAGACTTTCTGATTTCACTCATAAAGTTTTAGTTCTCAGTGATATTTTTTGTAGTTTTTCAAAAAAGTAATCGTGAAAAACACGGGTATTTTACGATGAAATACCAACTTAATACCCACCTTTTTGTAATCATGCAATATAACACGTCATATTTCATTAAAGGTTTTCGTGCATAACATATAAGGAAATCATTATTCGCAAAATATTATCAGTAAAAAGGTTTTCTTGAAAAAAATCAAAAAATCAAAAAGTAAATTTTAAGATGTTTTGAATAATATTTCACTGTGCTCATATCTATGGTTAAAGCCAACAGAACAAACAAATTTCCAATAGAATTTTCGTTCCCTAATCATTATGAGCTCCGTATCAATTGCCTTAAACACTGAATTGTGAATTATGGAATTTCAAGAAAAAAGACGAAAGGATTTTTTTTAATAATTATTTTAAAATGTAATTTAATCTGGATGATAATTTCGGAGTTTTCAAAATTGTGTTTCCGAGTCCTTAAATTTTTTCATTTCATTGCTTATATGATTCAAAAATTTATAATTAATTATCACCAATTGTTCTTTGGAAAAGTTTATCAGACTAACCAGAAAAATATTTGATTTTAAGACAATTTTTATACCCACCACCGAAGGAAAGGGGTATATTCCTTTTTTCATTCCGTTTGCAACACATCGAAATATCCATTTCCGACCCTATAAAGTATATCTATTCTTGATCAGCGTAAAAATCTAAGACGATCTAGACATGTCCGTCCGTCTGTCTGTTGAAATCAAGCTACAGTCTTTAAAAAAGAGATATTAAGCTGAAACTTTGCACAGATTCTTTTTTGTCCATAAGCAGGTTAAGTTCGAATAAAGGCATATAGACCAATCCGCCGATTTAGGGTCTTAGACCCATAAAAGCCACATTTATTATCCGATTTTGCTGAAATTTGAAACAGTGATTTGTCTTAGGCCCTTCGACATCCTTCATCAATTTGGCCCAGATCGGTCCAGATTTGTATATAGCTGCCATATAGACAGTTCCTCCGATTTAGGGTTTTGGGGCCATAATAGGCGCAAATATTGTTCGATTTTGCCGAAATTTGAGACTGTGAGTTTTGTTAGGCTCTTCGACGTCTTTTGTCAATTTGGCATAGATCGGTGCAGATTTGAATATAGCTGCCATATAGACCGATCTCTCGATTTAAGGTTTTGGTCCATAAAAGGAGCATTTATTGACCGATTTCGCCGAGATTTGGGACAGTTCGTTGTGTTAGGCTTTTCGACATCCGTGTCGCATATGGTTCAGATCGGTTTATTTTTATACCCTCCACCATAAGATGGGGGGTATACTAATTTCGTCATTCTGTTTGTAACTACTCGAAATATTCGTCTGAGACCCCATAAAGTATATATATTCTTGATCGTCGTGAAATTTTATGTCGATCTAGCCATGTCCGTCCGTCTGTCCGTCCGTCCGTCCGTCCGTCCGTCTGTCTGTCGAAAGCACGCTAACTTCGAAGGAGTAACGCTAGCCGCTTGAAATTTTGCACAAATACTTCTTATTAGTGTAGGTCGGTTGGTATTGTAAATGGGTCATATCGGTCCATGTTTTGATATAGCTGCCATATAAACCGATCTTGGGTCTTGACTTCTTGAGCCTCTAGAGTGCGCAATTCTTATCCGATTGGAATGAAATTTTGCACGACGTGTTTTGTTATGACATCCAACAACTGTGCCAAGTATGGTTCAAATCGGTCCATAACCTGATATAGCTGTCATATAAACCGATCTTGGGTCTTGACTTCTTGAGCCTCTAGAGGGCGCAAGTCTTATCCGATTTGAATGAAATTTTGCACGACGTATTTTGTTATGATATCCAACAATTGTGCCGAGTATGGTTTAAATCGATCCATAACCTGATATAGCTGCCATATAAACCGATCTTGGGTCTTGACTTCTTGAGCCTCTAGAGGTCGAAATTATTATCCGATTTGCCTGAAATTTTGTACGACGGATTCTCTCATGACCATTAGCATACGTGTTTATTATGGTCTGAATCGGTTTATAGCCTGATATAGCTCCCATATAAATCGATCTCTCTATTTAACTTCTTGAGCCCACAAAGGGCGCAATTCTTATTCGAATTGGCTGACATTTTACACAGGTCTCCAACATATAATTTAATTGTGGTCCAAACCGGACCATATCTTGATATCGCTCTAATAGCAGAGCAAATCTTTTCTTATATCCTTTTTTTGCCTAAGAAGAGATGCCGGGAAAAGAACTCGACATATGCGATCCATGGTGGAGGGTATATAAGATTCGGCCCGACCGAACTTAGCACGCTTTTACTTGTTAGTTATAGCTTCTAAAAAGACCAATATTTTGTTATACACGATTAAACAATGACTTGTACCGATTACTGCTATGGGACATAAGGACAATTTACACCGGATTTTGATGAAAGGTGGTTTACATATATACCCGAGGTGGTGGGTATCCAAAGTTCGGCCCGGCCGAACTTACCGCCTTTTTACTTGATAAATAATATTTTTTACGCGTCTATTTGCGCTTTTTTTATTGGTCTTAAAATCTTATTGAGATTCCATTGCAGGATATTTTTCGGCTTTAGACCATTGTTTAATGCTTTCTATTCGAAAAATAGTATAGCAAAAAAACATTTAAAAAGTCAGCAAAAAGTGTGTTGTTGCTAGAAGCATTTGACTGCTTTCCTTTTTCGCGATTTCATTTTCAACCAAGAAAAATCATCAGAGGGATATGTCAAATGGATCAAGGTGCTTTACAACCATTCCAACTAGAGTAAGTTGTAAAGCACACATCAGAATTTGAACAGGGCTCTTTAAGTCGACTTGTTCCATAAGCGCAATAGAAAACAAATCAAATCTTACTTCCCTTATTCAAATCCAACTTACCCAACGATGCTTAGGCCCATAAAAGCCACATTAATTATCCGATTTTCCTGAAATTTGGGACAGTGAGTTATGTGGGGCCCTTTGGAATCCTTCATCAATTTCGCCCAGATCGGTCCAGATTTGGGTATAGCTGCCGCTACGCCTTCTTTTACTTTGTATGGAACAACATTTTTCTTGGAATATTTATTTTCGACAATCAAAGAGCTTTTAGTGAAATACCATGCTACGAAAATAGTATATCGCTTGACTAGTTTAACAATATAAGTGCCTTTATCTGAACCCCATATGATCTTTATTGGTCTACGAATTTCAGTTTAGATGTAAGGTGTACTCCACTCTTAAAAAACTTCATTTCAGCCCAATATTCTCACGGTGTCTGATTTAGGAGTGTTTACGGGGAAGAGGTGGTCCCTCAGACACTTGGACTTGAAAAAATATCAGCATCGTGCTCTTCTTTCACATACCATTTATTTAAACCCCATATTGTCTTTGCTTTAGGCGAGTTTACGCGATGAGGCGTCCCCCAAACACATGACACCGAAATAGGTTATCAAATTCGTTTTCTATTCTCAAATACCTTTCATACATTGGCATGGTCGAAAAATGTTTACCCTTTGGGGGGTGTTTTGGGGAAGGGGTGACGCCCTCAATACATCGTCCTACATTTGGATATCAAATTCGTATTCTACTCCCAAATACCTTTATTTGAGCTCCATATTGCGATGATCAGAAAAAATTGCTGTTTGTGGGGTATTTTGGGAAAGGGGTAGACCCCCAGAAAATTAGTCCCAAAAGTGGGTATCAATTCTTGCTCTACCCCCCAATACCTTTCATTTAAGCTCCATATTGACACAGTGGGTAAATATGCCCGATTTAGGGGTGATTTGGGGATTGGGGTGGTCCCCAAAATACTAAGCCTGGAAAAATATCAGCAACGTGCTCTGTTCTCATATATCTATATATCATTTATTTAAACCCCATATTGTCAATGCCCTCAAAATTGGATATCAAATTCGTTTTCTAATCTCATTTAAACTCCTTATTGCAAAAGTCAGCAAATATGTCCGATTTGGGGTATTGGCCCTAAAAACTATTAATATTTAGTTCCACCCTCTTTAAGACCCAAATTGTCTTGGTGAGTAAATACGTCCTATTGGTGCAGACAGTTGGTCCCTAATGTTGATATCAGATTCATGTTTTGTGGGAATGGCGGCTACTCAGTGAGTTGGCCTTGAAAATTTATATCGGATTCGTATTCCACCTTAAAAAACCCTCTTATTTGAGCCTCATATTGCAGTTGTCAGAAAATATTTACTATTTGGGTGGTATTGTGAATGTGGCGTGGCCCCATAACACTTTTCCCGAATATTGATATCAAATTAGTGCTTTACTCCCAAAGACCGTTCATTTGAGCCACATATTGCTATGGTCGTTAATTTGTCCCCTTTGGGGGATGTTTTTGGTGAGAGGCTGCCCCCAAACACTTGGTCCCATATTTGGATAACAGATTTGTATTCTACATTCAAATACCTTTTGTTTAAGCCCCAAATTCCCATGGTTAGTAAATAAGTCCTGTTTGGGGGGTGTTTTGGTGAAGGGGTGGATCCCCAAAAACGTGGTCCCACATTTGGATATCAGATTCGTATTCTACTCGCAAATACCTTTCATTTGAGTCCCATATTGCTATGGTCAGTAAATATGTCCGATTTAGGGGTGTTTTGGGGCTTGGGGTGGTCACCCTAGCACTTGGTCCGACAATTGAATATCAGATACGTTTTCTTATCCTAAATACCTTTCATTTGAGTCCCATATTGTTGTGATTGGTGTAAATATATGTTTGGATAGGTTTTAGGGTGGGGAAGCGCACAGAGAGCACACAAAATTTCGCTAAAATCGCACCACCCATCTCCGAGATCTGACGTTTCTGAAAATTAGGGTAAGGAGGAGGGTCCGCCCCTCCTTCAGATATCAAAAAATGTAATTCCCTATTTTCACAACGGGGTCATTATGCACCATCTGTGAAAATTTCAAGAAACTCGGTTCAGCCGTTTCTGAGTCTATAAGCAACACACAAACATACAAACAAACAAACAAGCAAACAAACCTACAAACAAACACAAATTGATTTTTATACCCTCCACCATAAGATGGGGGGTATACTAATTTCGTCATTCTGTTTGTAACTACTCGAAATATTCGTCTGAGACCCCATAAAGTATATATATTCTTGATCGTCGCGACATTTTATGTCGATCTAGCCATGTCCGTCCGTCTGTCCGTCCGTCCGTCTGTCTGTCGAAAGCACGCTAACTTCTGAAGGAGTAAAGCTAGCCACTTGAAATTTTGCACAAATACTTCTTATCAGTGTAGGTCGGTTGGTATTGTAAATGGGCCATATCGGTCCATGTTTTGATATAGCTGCCATATAAACCGATCTTGGGTCTTGACTTCTTGAGCCTCTAGAGTGCGCATTTCTTATCCGATTGGGATGAAATTTTGCACGACGTGTTTTGTTGTTATATCCAACAACTGTGGCAAGTATGGATCAAATCGGTTCATAACCTGATATAGCTGCCATATAAACCGATCTTGGGTCTTGACTTCTTGAGCCTCTAGAGTGCGCAATTCTTATCCGATTGGAATGAAATTTAGCACGACGTGTTTTGCTATGATATCCAACAACTGTGCCAAGTATGATTCAAATCGGTCCATAAGCTGATATAGCTGCCATATAAACCGATCTTGGGTCTTGACTTCTTGAGCCTCTAGAGTGCGCAATTCTTATCCGATTGGAATGAAATTTTGCACGACGTGTTTTGCTTTGATATCCAACAACTGTGCCAAGTTTTATTCAAATCGGTCCATAACCTGATATAGCTGCCATATAAACCGATCTTGGGTCTTGACTTCTTGACCCTCTAGAGTGCGCAATTCTTATCCGATTGAAATGAAATTTTGCACGACGTGTTTTGTTGTTATATCCAACAACTGTGGCAAGTATGGTTGAAATCGGTTCATAACCTGATATAGCTGCCATATAAACCGATCTTGGGTCTTGACTTCTTGAGCCTCTAGGGTGCGCAATTCTTATCCGATTGAAATGAAATTTTGCACGACGTGTTTTGTTGTTATATCCAACAACTGTGGCAAGTATGGATCAAATCGGTTCATAACCTGATATAGCTGCCATATAAACCGATCTTGGGTCTTGACTTCTTGAGCCTCTAGAATGCGTAATTCTTATCCGATTGAAATGGAATTTTGCACGACGTGTTTTGTTGTTATATCCAACAACTGTGCCAAGTATGGTTCAAATCGGCCCATAACCTGATACAGCTGCCATATAATCCGATCTTGGGTCTTGACTTCTTGAGCCTCTAGAGGGCGCAATTCTTATCCGATTAGAATGGAATTTTGCACGACGTGTTTTGTTATGATACCCAACAACTGTGCCAAGTATGGTTTAAATCGGTCCATAACCTGATATAGCTGCCATATAAACCGATCTTGGGTCTTGACTTCTTGAGCCTCTAGAGGGCACAATTTTTATCCGATTTGAATGAATTTTTGCACGAAGTATTTCGTTATGATATCCAACAACTGTGCCAAGTATGGTTTAAATCGGTCCATAACCTGATATAGCTGTCATATAAACAGTTCTGGGGATTTGATTTCTTGAGCTTCTAGAGGGCGCAATTTCTATCCGATTTGGCTAAAATTTTGCATGACGTATTTTATTTTTACTTTCAACAACTGTGTCAAATAAGGTTCAAATCGGTTCATAACCTGATATAGCTTTCATATAAACCGATCTTGGATTTTGACTTCTTGACCCCTAGGGGTCGCAATTATTATCCGATATGCCTGAAATTTTGTATGATGGATCCTCTCATGACCATCAACAAACATGTTTATTATGGTCTGAATCGGTCTATAGCCCGATACAGATCCCATATAAATCGTTCTCTCTATTTTACTTCGTGAGCCCCAATGGGTGCAATTCATATACGAATTGGCTGAAATTTTACACAGGATAATAATTGAGACCTCTAGAGGCTTAAGAAGTCAAGATCCCAGATCGGTTTATATGACAGCTATATCAGGTTATGGACCAATTTGAACCATACTTAGCACAGTTGTTGGATATTATAACAAAACACGTCGTGCAAAGTTTCATTCCAATCGGACAAGAATTGCACACTCTAGAGGCTCAAGAAGTCAAGACCCAAGATCGGTTTATATGGCAGCTATATCAGGTTATAAACCGATTTGAACCATACTTGGCACAGTTGTTGGATATCATAACAAAACACGTAGTGCCAAAATTCATTCAAATCGGATAAGAATTGCGCCCTCTAGAGGCTCAAGAAGTCAAGACCCCAGATCGGTTTATATGACAGCTATATCAAAACATGGACCGATATGGCCCATTTACAATACCAACCGACCTACACTAATAAGAAGTATTTGTGCAAAATTTCAAGCGGCTAGCTTTACTCCTTCGGAAGTGAGCGTGCTTTCGACAGACAGACAGACGGACGGACATGGCTAGATCGACATAAAATGTCATGACGATCAAGAATATATATACTTTATGGGGTCTCAGATGAATATTTCGAGTAGTTACAAACAGAATGACGAAATAGTCATTCTGTTTGTAACTACTCGAGGGTATAAAGATGGAGGGTATAAAAATTTAGTTCCCTATTTTCACCACGGGATCATTATGCATTATCTGTGCAATATTTCAAGAACATCGGTTCTGCCGTTTTTGAGTCTATAAGGACTATATATAAAACACACAAACAAACCTACAAACAAAAAAACAAACCGACAAACAAACACAAATTGATTTTTATACATAAGAAACATAGCTGGACAGGGCCCGCTCCGCTGCGGCTTCTTTCACTATTTGCATCTCGTTCTTATGGGCTTCTTTTTCCGTTCTATATACGTCTATATAGACGGTTTTTAGCATTTATTTTTGATGAGTTATTAGCTCTTTTGACTTTGGTGAATTTGTTTATGCATCGAAATTCGTTCTTGAGTCTCATATTGCTATGGCTAGTAAAGATGTCCAGTACGGGGTGTTTTTCAGATTCGTCATCTAGTCTCAAATACCTTTCATTTGAATATAGTCATTATTGGTTTCAATTTCCATTTGCGTGGCTTTGGAGTTGAGGCAGCCGCTCTAGACATCCCACCTTAAATAAGTATACCAAATTTCTCTTTATGAGTTATTATAAACCAACTAAATGTCGCTCAAATCGCCCTACCATTCTATGAGACCTGGCATTTTTGAAAAAAGGAAAGGATCCATTAAAATTTGGATGTTAGATCTGCTTCATTCTTTTTTTTTTTTGGTGGTGGATTGGAGTAGCCAAACCCATTGCACCGAAAATGGATATCAGATTTATACTCTACTCCTCGAACCCAGTTAAATATTGCTATAGTCTGTATATATGTGTGGTTCAGGAGAGTTTATGAAAGAGTCGTCCCTGAAATACTTGGTCATAAAACAGATATCAGATTTCAGCCCCTTTTTGCCATAATCCATAAATATGTGCAGTTTGAGGGATGTGTACTGTTAAATTCTTTGTATTTGAGCCGCAATTGCAATTGGTTTATGGGAAGCTAATGGGTTGAGACCACACCCAAACACTTGGCCTGACTATTGGAAATCAAATTCGTTTTCTACTATGTCGATTATTTTAGCCCCTTTTTGCCATAGTTAGCAAACATGGTCGGTTAGAAGGGAGTTGAGGGGGCGGACCCTGAAATAATATCAGCATCGTGCAAGAGCTCGATTTTGCTTTAGCCCCATAATGTCAAGCATTTTGAAGGTGGCGATCAAGATATTCAGAACTACGGATATAAACCGAACTCCCATATAAACCGATCTCCCGATTTTAATTCCTAAGCCCCTGGAAGCCGCAACTTTTGTCCAATTTGGCTGAAATTTTGCACATTGTGTTCTGTTATGACTTCCAACAACTGTGCTAAGTACGGTTTAAATCGGTCAATAACATGATGTAGCTCCCATATAAACCGATCTGCCGATTTGACTTCTTGATCCCTTACAAGCCGCAATATGTATCCGATTTGGCTGAAATTTTGAATACAGTGTTCTGTTATGACTCTTAACAACTGCGCCAAGTACGGTCCAATTCGGTCTTTAACTAGATATAGCTCTCATATTTTATCAAAAAAAATTAGTTGTGGATTCCCAAAATTCAGCCCGCCCGAACTTAGCACATTTTACTTATTTTTTGTATTGGTTATCTACATTCAAAATCATATTACAAAGCTAACTTGGGACTCCAAATTTTTAAAGATCCGCAGGTCCTCTTCTGACTATCCCAATTTGGGAGTAAAAAATGTACCAAAAAGGGCGAGACGTCTCTCCGACAGAAAGAGTACACTTTGGCGGCCTTCTTAGATATTGACGGGGCTTTCAATAATGTGAAGATAAGATTGATAGTTGCCGCACTGGACCGCATTGGGATTCACCCCATAATCTCGCAGTGGACCTATAATATGCTTTATATGCCTATGGATGCGGAGGGTGGACAGAGGTGGATTTCCGACCAGCCAGCACCAGTGCCGACTGGAGTGAGAGCATTCGCACAGTTATATGGGTTCCTGGGCATGAGGGGATTCCAGGAAATGAGAGGGCGGACGAGTGCGCCAGGAGGGGTTCATCAGCGACGGGCGGACCAGTCATCAGTCTTGTCTATGGGCCATTTGTCGAGCTACTGAACACAGTAGAGAGGATGGCCAGGGCGAAGTCGGTGGCGAGATGGGACTCGGTGGATGGTTGCCGGACTGTAAAGGCGCCATGACCGGTTATCGACCGAGGGAGGACAAGGAAGTTGCAGGCGTTCGATAAGAGGTCGATGAGTACCCTTGACAGGGGTCATATCCAAACCCTGTGCCGTGGGTCGTAAATCGGCGCGCATGGGAATGCCGCACAATGGCTTCTGTACGAGTTGCCTCGATTAGGATGAAGAGGAGACCATTAAGCACTTGCTGTGTGCATGTCCGGGTCTGCAAGGGACGCACTTGCGAATGTACCTGGTAGGGCTCCTGAGATTTGTTGATGGAACAGGATGGATCCTACAGGGGGTGCCATAAGCTCCGGCGTGGGTACATCCGTGCTTGCGTGGGGATGGGCGTTTTTTCACTTCCCGCTCGGGTTCTCCATACCCCCTGTTTTTCTTTTATTCGTGTATAACCTCTAGTCCGAGGTCTAACATTTTCTTTCTCTTCCCTTTCATTCTTGGGTTCCACAATTGGCAAGACTGGCCTCGGCGTGAACTCACCTTTGGTGGGTAACCCACTAAGCCTAACCTAACCTACCAACGACCTTTTATTGCTGTCCTATTCTATCCTAATCGGCCTTCTTTTATTTTTATACCCACTACCGTAGGATAGGAGAGGACCCTACAAAGTATATTTATTTGGGATCGTCGTAAAATTCTAAGACGATTTAACGATGTATTGTACATGTGTCTGTCCGTCCGTCTGTTGTAATCACTCTAAAACTTTCAAAAATTAAGATAATGAGCACATATACGTCTTTTTGATGCACGCTGGTTAAGTTCTTGGACGGGCTAAATCGGACAATATTTCGATATAGCTGCTATATAGAATAATTTGCTATATAGACCAATTTTCCGATAAAGGGTCTGATGCCCATAAAAACTTTATTTTCCATCCGATTTTGCTGAAATTTGAAACAGTGTGTAGTTTAAGGCCTCTCGACAACTGACTTTAATATGTTTCAGATCGGACTATATTAAGATATAGCTGCCATATAGACCGATCTCCCGATAAAGGGTCTGATGACCATTAAAGCTTTATTTATTACCCGATTTCGCTGAAATTTGCAACAGTGGGTTATTTTAAGCCTCCCCATATCTGTTCTTAATATGGATTAGATCAGTCCATATTTTGTAATAGCTGCTATATAGACCGATCTGCCGATAAAGGGTCTGAAGCGCTGAAATTTGCAACAGTGGGCAATTTTAAGCCTCCCAACATCCGACTAAAATATAGTACAGATCGGACTGTATTTAGATACAGCTGTCATATAGACCGATCTGCTGTTAAGGGTCTGAAGCCCATAAAAGCGTTATTTTTTTAACCGATTTCGCATAAATTTGAAGCAGTGAGTTATTTCTAGCCTCCTGATACCCGACCTAAATATGGTTCAGATCGGACTATATTTAGATATAGCTGCCATGTAGACCTATCTGCCGATAAGGGGTCTGAAGCCAATAAATATGGTTCAGATCGGACTATATTTAGAGATAGCTGCCATATAGACCGATCTGCCGATAAGGGGACTGAAGCTCGTAAAAGCTTTATTATGTTATTGAGAGGAGAGGGTCAGTCTCCCCGACGCTAAGACCCAAAAGACAATTTATTTGAGCCCTTTAATGTCGAGATCTACATGACGTGCTGAACGGCAAGACGGCAGGGCGTGACCGAGATACCTGAATCGTTATATAAACATTAGAACTGTGTTGTGGCTTAAGACACCAAGGAATAAATTGTTATATCAGCTTGTACTATACATTTAAAAACCTTTGGTGGTGAGGTGGACCATCACAAATCAGATTCTTTCTCTAGTCTCAAATACCTTTCATTTGAGACCCATACTGTCATTACTAATGCCACCATAAATAAGGGTATATGCCACCCTAAATAAATTTCAGTTTTTGAGTTATAATTAAACTAAATTTTACATTGCCTCACGTCCGAGATCTGGAGTTTTTGAAAATAAAGTAAGAGGGGAGTCCGCCCATTATAGTTTGCATGTTAGATCTACTTCATTCTCTTGGTTTTGGTGGAGGATTGGAGTAGCCAAACTCTTTGCCCCGAAAGTGGATATCAGATTCGTACTCTACTCCCAAAAATCACATTTAAGCTACATATTGCTATAGTCGGTATATTTTGTGGTTTAGGGGGAGTTTAGGTGAGGCGTCCTGAAACACTTGGCCATAAAACAGATATCAGATTTGGGCCCTTTATTATCATAATCCACAAATATGTTCAGTTTAAGGAGTATCTAGGGTGGGGGGCTAACTGCGTGGGTGGTCAACGCAGTTAGCCCTAAAATATCAGCATGGTACTCTACTCTCAAAATGATTTTATTTGATACCCAAAATCCATTGGTTTAGGGGGAGTTTATGGGGTTAGACGACCCCCAAACACTTGGCCTCAAAATTGGAAATCAAATTCGTTTTCTAATATCAAATACCTATTATTTATTGCCATAGTAGGCAAACCTGGCCAGTTTGAAGAAAGTTTAGGGGGCGGACCCTGAAATCATATCAACATCGTGTTAGAGCACGATTTCGTTTGGCCCTATAATGTCAAGCATTTTGAAGGTGGCTAACAATATATCCAGGGCAACGGGTCTCGTTCAGATCCACACTATTTATTATACCCACCACCGAAGGATGGGGGTATATTCTTTTTGGCATTCCGTTTGCAACACATCGAAATATCCATTTCCGACCCTATAAAGTATATATATTCTTGATCAGCGTAAAAATCTAAGACGATCTAGGCATGTCCGTCCGTCTGTCCGTCTGTCTGTTGAAATCACGCTACAGTCTTTAAAAATAGAGATATTGAGTTGAAATTTTGCACAGATTCTTTTTTTTGTCCATAAGCAGGTTAAGTTCGAAGATGGGCTATATCGGACTATATCTTGATATAGCCCCCATATAGACCGATCCGCCGATTTAGGGTCTTAGGCCTATAAAAGCCACATTTATTATCCGATTTTGCTGAAATTTGGGGCAGTGGATTGTGTTAGGCCCTTAAATATCCTTCGTCAATTTGGCCTTGATCGGTCCAGATTTGGATATAGCTGCCATATAGGCCGATCCTCCGATTTAGGGTCTAAGGCCCATAAAAGCCACATTTTTTATCCGATTTCGCTAATTTGGCTCAGATCGGTCTAGATTTGGATATAGCTGCCATATAGACCGATCCTCCGATTTATGGTGCTAGTCCCATAAAAGTCAAATTTATTGTCCGATTTTGCTTCAATTTGGTCCAGATCGGTTCAGATTTGGATATAGCTGTCATATAGACTGATTTCTTGATTTATGGTTTTGGGCCCATAAAAGTATATATATATATATATATATATATATATACTATATATATATATATATACTATATATATATATATATACTATATATATATATATATATATATATATATATATATATATATATATATATATAGAGATAGATATTTATATATATACACTTTTTTCTACGACTACTACATAGTTCAGTCGAAATCGTTTCAGATTTAGATATACCGATTGTTACGAATATTGGCATTTATAAATCTCTTATGACTGTAGACATTTTTGTTATATTTGATCAAAATCGGTTCACATTTTTATTTGGACATTTAGAGAAGTAGTTATTACAATTTTATAACATGCGCTCGATTTTGATACGAATTGTTTTAAAACTCATCTGAAAACCTCCTCTGCAGTCCATTAACTTCGTTTCAGAACAAGAAATAATTTCCAATTTCCCCTTACAGGGCAGTTGTAGGTATAATATAGTATATAACCTCACCTACGAAGTTGTATCACTAAGCGGCACGCTGCTCGCAATCGTGTGAAATTAGCTCTCTTATCTTTGAGCCAAATCTTTATTGGACTGTACTCACTAATATAAAAAGAGCATCCCCTGTTTCTAAATGGCATCTGCATGAGACAATTTATTAATGCATATATGGTAACCTATTGGCTTCCGCTGTCTTGTTTATCTCCAGCTTCGTTACTATTTTTAGAATAACTGCATTATGGCACTTCCTAGCGACAAATGCCAGTATATCAGCCATTTAACCCTATCTGCAAAAAGTTTAATTCGTCTGCATACTATTCGAACTTGACTGTAGTTGTTATCCCTGACTTATACTTCCTTCTGCGCTATATAAAATGAAACCCTAACAACAAACTTTGTGATTATCATCATGCTAAGAATTGAGTATTACTTTGTACACTTTAACTATGTTGCCTACCTACTCTAAGCATTTTTTACCTTTTCCAACGGTATATTCCCATATCAACCACACGTGGAGCCATATACAAGAAGATGAAAGTTGAGCTTTTCATCCAACAAGTTGATTGCCATTTAGTCAGTGTCATTTTTAGGCGTTGAGATGTTGAAATAACTAATTAAGGTTATTATTCCTTGATTAAAGAACTTTTGCCGCCATTCAAAAACACTTGTGGGTTCTCGCACGAGGCAACTTTAACTTGAGCAACAACTTCCAAGAAATAAAAGCATGTATAAATGAATCTTTTGACAAATTTCTCGAATTTTTCAGTTGTTTTATACGTCCACATATGTGTGGTACTAGAGTAAGGTATTTTCGGATGAATAGAACTCTTGCCATTTACAACCCGCACACACTCTTAATGAAGCAGAATCCTTATAAACCATCCAATTAACTTTAACCTTGCATAGCAAATATCATGATATGACACAGGCCATATGCTACACCAAGAGAATTAAATTTGCTAATATCTGCAAACATTGTTTGCTGATTTTTAATTAATAATTTTCAACTATTGAAGGAAACCTTCTCATATATTTGAACTTCAAAATTATAAATAAAGCATTTTCTATATGTTTACATAATTTTTATACCCTCTACCATAAGATGGGGGGTATACTAATTTCGTCATTCCGTTTGTAACTACTCGAAATATTCGTCTGAGACCCCACAAAGTATATATATTCTTGATCGTCGTGACATTTTATGTCGATCTAGCCATGTCCGTCCGTCTGTCCGTCCGTCAGTCCGCTGTTCGTCCGTCCGTCTGTCTGTCGAAAGCACGCTAACTTCCGAAGGAGGAAATCTAGCCGCTTGAAATTTTGCACAAATACTTCTTATTAGTGTAGGTCGGTTGGTATTGTAAATGGGCCATATCGGTCCATGTTTTGATATAGCTGTCATATAAACCGATCTTGGGTCTTGAATTCTGAAGCCTCTACAGGGCGCTATTCTTATCCGATTGGGATGAAATTTTGCACGACGTGTTTTGCTATGATATGCAACAACTGTGCCAAGTATGGTTCAAATCGGTTCATAACCTGACATAGCTACCATATAAACCAATCTTGGGTCTTGACTTCTTGAGCCTCTAGAGTGTGCAATTCTTGTCCGATTGGTATGAAATTTTGCACGGCGTGTTTTGTTATAATATCCAACTACTGTGCCAAGTATGGTTCAAATCGGTCCATAACCTGATATAGCTGCCATATAAACCGATCTGGGGTCTTGACTTTTAGAGCCTCTAGAGTGCGCAATTCTTATCCGATTGGAATGAAATTTCGCACGACGTGTTTTGTCATGATATCCAAAAACTGTGCCAAGAATGGTTTAAATCGGTCCATAACCTGATATAGCTGTCATATAAACCGATCTTGGGTCTTGACTTCTTGAGCCTCTAGAGGGCGCAATTCTTATCCGATTTGAATGAATTTTGACACGACGCGTTTTGTTATGATATCCAACAACTGTGCCAAGTATGGTTTAAATCGGTTCATAACCTAATATAGCTGTCATATAAACCGATCTGGGATCTTGACTTCTTGAGCCTCTAGAGGTCGCAATTATTATCCGATTTGCCTGAAATTTTATACGACGGATTCTCTCATGACCATCAACGTACGTGTTTATTATGGTCTGAATCGGTCTATAGCCCGATACAGCTCCCATATTAATCGATCTCTCTATTTGACTTCGTGAGCCCCCAAAGGGCGCAATTCTTATACGAATTGGCTGACATTTTACACAGGCCTCCAACATATAATTTAATTGTGGTCCAAACTGGACCATATCTTGATATCGCTCTAATAGCAGAGGAAATCTTTTCTTATATCCTTTTTTCCCAAAGAAGAGATGCCGGGAAAAGAACTCGACAAATGCGATCCATAGTGGAGGGTATATAAGATTCGGCCCGGCCGAACTCTGCACGCTTTTACTTGTTTTGTTTAATAACATAAATATGACCTTAGTAGATATTTTGTCTTATTTGAAAACGTTAAAAAAAAAATAACCAAATAATAACGAAATATACTCAATATACCCCTAATACTAAAAGATTAGGTGCAATATACCAATTTTGTAAGTATATTTGTAAGTTTTACAATAGTTTTAACTTTTTATCATCTGAAACCAGCAGAAAATGTTTGCTGTTTAAGCAACAAATTATTGATGTCTCTTTCGGTTGTTTCAGCAAACATTATTGCTGTTTTTACTAACACATTTCTTTGAGTGTACAGGGTGATTTAATGAGGTATTCCAAGGACTTTAGCAATGAAATGAATATTCACCTGTTTTTGGCAGAGCTAGCTGCTACGATTATCATAGTTGATTAATAGCAAATGGTAAAAGCTATCTGTTGTGGGGAGTGAAGAAGGAAACATGGCATACAAATTATTCACAAATGTAATCGGCCGGAACTTAGAGACGATATTTGACCGAACATGGAGCTTTAAACCATTTCACAATGTCACGGTTGCCAGATTTTTTTGGGAGAGAAACCCAGAACTCTGAACAAATTGCCCGCAAATATTCCTAATTAAATTGGGAAAATTTATTAGAGCGTGCTATGTTCGGGTTCTTTGCGCGGTATCTCTGTGGTCATGGGAGAAGCCGTGGTACCAAATTACTGCCAAATCGAAGAAGGCTTAAGAAGTGAAGATCCCAGATCGGTTTAAATGGCAGCTATATTATATAATGGTCCGATTTGCGCCATGCTTAGCACAGTTGTTGAAAGTCACAGCAAACCACTTAATGTAAAATTTCAGCCAAATCGGATAAGAATTGCGCCCTCTAGAGGCAGAAGAAGACGAAATTAGTATACCCCCCATCCTATAATGGAGGGCATACAAATATACCCATTAAAGTAAAAAAAAAAAACAAGTAAAAGCGTGCTAAGTTCGGCCGGGCCGAATCTTATATACCCTCCACCATGGATCGCATTTGTCGAGTTCTTTTCCCGGCATCTCTTCCTAGGCAAAAACAAGTAAAAGCGTGCTAAGTTCGGCCGGGCCGAATCTTATATACCCTGCACCATGGATCGCAATAGTCGAGTTCTTTTCCCAGCATCTCTTCTTAGGCAAAATAAAGGATATACGAAAAGATTTGCTCTGCTATTAGAGCGAGACCTGGAGACCTGTGTAAAATGTCAGCCAATTCGAATAAGAATTGCGCTCTTTGTGAGCTCAAAAAGTAAAATATGGAGATTGTAGCGATGTTATATTTTCTACATAATTATAATATATTTCATGCATTCATTTATTAATTTTTACTATTTTTGCATTGCCATTCTGAACGAACTTTAAAGATTTGCTTTCCTTTGAATATATTTTGTTTCATTAGTTTTGTAACATGACTACATATTTTAATGGTTTACTGTTTCTATTGAGTCATTATTTGAGCATTGCTATATCTATCGATCGATTGAGTGAAGAGAGAATATGTTCTACTGCGCATGTCTGTAACTAAATGTAAGAGAGCAAGAGATTACAATGTAATTGAGTGTTTTTGTCTCATTGAGTGATTGAGTAATTATTATACTTTGCTATGCCATGAAGTGCTATGCTATGACCATCGATCGATCGAACGGCTATAGAATGTTTATTGCCTCATTGAGTTTTGAGTAATATTAATGCATTGTAATGTAAAGTATCGATTAACGATTGAAGCCCATCAGGCTATAAAAGTTCATGCAATCCATTAATCTGTCTGATTTTTGAGAAGAGCTCGTTGAGGTAAGAACTAAGGCTTCTTGGAAACGCATTAGCGTGGCCGGTTGTCTAGACTCTTACCTAGCCGACGGCAACTAACACTAGGCGAAAGCGACAGCAGTCACTTGTGTTATTGCTTGAGGCGGCAACGGTCTTTGACTAGTTAAACGAAAGGTATAAAAACTTCATTAAAATCAATAAATATTATAACGTTTATATAGAAACCTTGTGCGTTTATTATTATTTCTGTGGAGTACGCTGGTAAAATAAACGCTCAACCCCTCTATATAAAATTTGGCGCCCAACCTTAGTGGCCTATATTTTTGGTTAAAATCGTATGGAAGATTCCGTAACTCCACGAAGAAGCCCAAGGTACCAAATCATGACGAATCCATCGTTGACCACAGAGCAGTTTGAGAAACTGATGCAGGCCGTAGCAGCTGCAAATGTGAAGTCAGGAACGTATAGCCACTGTACGGCTCGTTATAATGGTGAAAAGGACCCGACCAAGCTGGAAGAGTTTATTTCGGCCATAACAACGTTCAAAACTGTGGAAAAGATTAGCGATGCTGACGCTATTAACAGCATGCCGATGCTTTTATTGGGTGACGCTTCTGAGTGGTGGAGTGGCGTGAAAAGTAAGGCAAGGAAATTTGAGGATGTTATCAAAATGTTGCGTGATTCGTTCTGTCCACCAAAACCAGCATGGCGCATATATGCGGAGATTTTCGATGGAAAACAACAGAAGAACGAGGCAACTGATACTTTTGTACGGAAGAAAAGGGCATTGTTCGCAAAACTTCCCAAGATTCCTTCCGAAAGTGATCAAATTGATATCCTGTTTGGAATGCTTCATGTCCAGATCCGTGACAGAGTTTTTCGACATAAAGTGGAAAGCTTCGACGAATTACTTAAGGATGCACGGGAGGCCGAAGAGGCTATAAACGAAAGAGGAAAACCTGTGAACACTGAGGTTTCGTCCGTCGGTGGTCCAGTCCGTTGTACGTATTGTCGTAAGAAAGGACATACGAGAGAGAACTGTTTCAAGAAAGAGAAATTTGAAACCGAAGCTAGGCAAGAAGCAAACGTCATTGCCCAGACGACTACGGCTAAACCAAAGTTGGCATGTTACGGTTGTAATGCACCAGGATATGTTCGCGCAAACTGCCCAAATTGCAGTGGTAACAAAAAGCAACAAAATCCTGAAGGATACGTAAATTTTAATAACATGACACTACGTTTGGTTGGGAGAGAAATCCCTGTGGCCAATATTCATATGTTTGGTGTCCCTGGACAAGCATATCTAGATACGGGAGCACGTACTAGCATTGCCAGCGGAAATTTAAAGAGAATCATGGATTTCCACGGATGTATTTATGACAAGGTCCGTATGGAAATCTCCTTAGCAGATGGAAGCAGATCCATCCAAGAGTGTTTGGCCACGGTCTGTAAAATTGCAATGGGAGGAAGACCCTTTAACGTGCAGTTCGTCATATTGCCAAATTCTCAAAATAATCGAACTTTGCTAGGTTCAGATTTTCTAGAACAGGCTGCCGTTATTCTGAATATGGGTCAAGGATACTGGTGTTTTGAGGACGAACCCGGTACTCATTTCGAATTTCCGGAACTATTGCCTCTAAATTTGAATTTGCTCGAGACGATAAAAGTGGCCAATACGAAAAGGCATATGCTCAGTAAAGAAAGTACAGCCGTGAAAAGAAAGTCAGAGAATGACGGACAGACAGAGCCAAAGTACCATCGTGAAGTATACATGTCTGAATTTGAAAGTTATGGTCCTGATATCACCAATAACCAAAATGATTATTCGCCTCACTCTATTCATGCCATTTTTAAAGATTGTTTGCCCGATAGTGAAAAGGACACCCCTGAGCGAGGTAGAAGAACTGATCTCTTTGCAAGTTTGGAATATGATCAGGAATATATAGACTCAATCTTCACACCGATCCTGATGGCCGATATCAAGATTTTAAAGCCTACCGATGGCGAATATTTGTCCGTAAAAGAAAAACAAGAGTTGGACTTGATTTTGCAAAAGCATTACACAATTTTTGGTGAACTTGGAGAACCAACCCCATACATAGAACATACCATAAATACTGGCGATAATAAGCCAATTGCTTCAGCGGCATATAGATTGTCTTTCGCCAAAAGTAGAGAGTTGAAGGCAGAAGTAGACCGAATGCTCGAGTTAGGCATAGTCGAAGAAAGCGAATCTGCTTGGGCCTCACCGGTAGTGATGGTGCCAAAACGAGATGGTGGCATACGGATATGTGTCGACTATAGAAAATTGAATAGCATCACAGAACCCGACAGGTACCCACTGCCCCGAATAGATGACCTACTCCACGCAGCAAAAAGTACAAAATACATGACTACGCTTGACCTCCAGAGTGGCTACTACCAAATTGCCGTCAATGAAAAGGATCGGGACAAAACTTGTTTTATTACCCCTTTTGGCCTTTTTCGGTTCACACGGATGCCGTTTGGCCTTAGAAACGCCCCAGCTACTTTTCAGCGTCTAATTGACAGATTCAAAGTCTCATTGAAAAACATGTTGATTGTGGCCTATTTGGATGATTTGATTATATGCTCCCCAACTTTCAAAGAGCATTTGCAAGATCTGAACCAAGTATTCATTCGATTGGAACAATTTAATCTACGGGTTAAAAATTCCAAATGCAGATTTTGTTGTCGTCAAGTCCGGTACTTGGGACACATTTTAACACCTGAGGGTATAGCTATAGATTCGGCTAAAACATTGGCTATCTCAGAGAAAAAGGAGCCAAAGAATGTGAAAGAATTGATATCTTTCATCCAAACTTGTTCCTGGTATAGGAAATTTATTGCCAACTACGCACAAATAGCCAAACCCCTCACAGATTTAACCAAGAAAACTGCAATATGGACATGGGGAGAGCCTCAACGAAAAGCCTTTCAAGAACTGAAGGAAAAACTTATAAGCCCACCTGTACTCAGACAAGCTCAAGAGGATTTGCCGTTCATTATTAAAACAGATGCAAGTTCATTTGCCCTTGGTGCCGTTTTGATCCAGGGGGAGGGCCCTGACGAGCACCCCATCGAATATATTAGCAGATTACTGTCAAGTGCTGAAAGAAACTATTCAACCACCGAGAGAGAGGCTCTTGCAATTGTATGGGCTTGTTCGAAATTTCGAGGGTACATAGAAGGAGCTGAAATTATACTTATGACGGATCACCAACCACTGAAATGGTTGCTAACAATGAAGTGTCCCGTCGGCCGCCTTGCTAGATGGGCCTTGCAAATCCAACAGTATAATTTCCGGGTCGAGTACACCCCTGGTAAAACCAATTCAGTCGCTGACATGCTATCTAGACCTAATGGGATCGAAGAACAATTGCAGGCCGTGACTCTTTTTAGCTTCCAAATTGATTTTCCTCATAAAACTCCCGAAAACGTCCGAAATGAACAGCTTAAAGATGAGTTTTTGAAGCCAATCATAAAGTCTATAGAATCTGAAGACGAAAATCTTAGCCACTGGCTTAACCGTGGATATATTATGAATGATAGCGTCCTATATCGATATAGCAACGATGAATCCGACGAAGCCCAGTTAGTGATCCCAGAACATGAGCGAAAGGATATTTTGAAAATATATCACGATGATAGCACAGCGGGACACTATGGTGCCGAAAGGACTATACAAAGAATCGCAAATAGATATTTTTGGCCAGGTATGAGAGCCGAAATAACCAAATACGTCAGATCCTGTCTCGATTGCCAACGATTTAAAGCCACCAATATGAAGCCAGTTGGTTTAATGAAGACCACTAGTTGCAAGCAACGGTTCGAGGTGCTATCCGTAGACCTTTTTGGTCCACTACCATTAACTAATGAAGGCTATCAATGGATATTTATAGCTGAAGATGTTGCATCACGTTGGGTAGAACTTTTTGCTCTTAAGGAAGCCACAGCCGAAATATGCGCAAAGCTGCTGATCGAAGAGGTTTTTCTTCCTTATGGAGTACCACGACGGCTCAGAACAGACAATGGTGTCCAGTTTGTCTCCGCTATAATGCAACAAGTTACCTTTTGCCTAAACGTCCAACAACAATTCACGCCGGTCTACCACCCACAAGCTAACCCAGTTGAGCGTAAAAACCGCGACTTGAAAGCCCAATTAGCTATCCTTGTGCAGCTTCACCACAATACATGGGCCATTCACCTAAGCGCCATACGTTTCGCAATGAATACAGCGAAGTGCCAGACAACAGGGTTCACTGCATCCTATTTAACCTTTGGCCGTGAATTAAGAACAATCGATGATGTCCACAATGATTTGAGATCTGTTGTAGAGGCCGAAAACTTTATACCACAGATAACTACTTATCTTCAAAATCTATCAAACGTTTATAAAGATGCCAAAGAATCAGAACAACATCGCCAAGACAAAAATAAAGAAAACTACGATGGGCACAGAAGACCGCAACCCAGTTTCGAAATTGGTTCAACTGTAATGGTTAACACACACGTATTAAGCCAAGCATCGAAAGGACTTATTGCTAAATTCGTTCCGAAAAGAGATGGTCCTTATGTCATTATAAAGAAAGTTGGTTCTACATCCTATGAAATTGCTGCTGCCGATAACGTCAACGTGTCCTTGGGGACATACCATGCCTCAGCCTTATCCTTGTTTCGAGATGACAACCACAATGTAATGCCCCAAACCTGTCCACCCGATACGCAAAAGAGGAAGACCAAAGAAGTCCTAGACTGTTGTCGTGCTCTCGGGTCGATGCCGCACTCCAAAAGGGGAGATTGTAGCGATGTTATATTTTCTACATAATTATAATATATTTCATGCATTCATTTATTAATTTTTACTATTTTTGCATTGCCATTCTGAACGAACTTTAAAGATTTGCTTTCCTTTGAATATATTTTGTTTCATTAGTTTTGTAACATGACTACATATTTTAATGGTTTACTGTTTCTATTGAGTCATTATTTGAGCATTGCTATATCTATCGATCGATTGAGTGAAGAGAGAATATGTTCTACTGCGCATGTCTGTAACTAAATGTAAGAGAGCAAGAGATTACAATGTAATTGAGTGTTTTTGTCTCATTGAGTGATTGAGTAATTATTATACTTTGCTATGCCATGAAGTGCTATGCTATGACCATCGATCGATCGAACGGCTATAGAATGTTTATTGCCTCATTGAGTTTTGAGTAATATTAATGCATTGTAATGTAAAGTATCGATTAACGATTGAAGCCCATCAGGCTATAAAAGTTCATGCAATCCATTAATCTGTCTGATTTTTGAGAAGAGCTCGTTGAGGTAAGAACTAAGGCTTCTTGGAAACGCATTAGCGTGGCCGGTTGTCTAGACTCTTACCTAGCCGACGGCAACTAACACTAGGCGAAAGCGACAGCAGTCACTTGTGTTATTGCTTGAGGCGGCAACGGTCTTTGACTAGTTAAACGAAAGGTATAAAAACTTCATTAAAATCAATAAATATTATAACGTTTATATAGAAACCTTGTGCGTTTATTATTATTTCTGTGGAGTACGCTGGTAAAATAAACGCTCAACCCCTCTATAAGATCGATTTATATGGGATCTGTATCGGGGTATAGACCGATTCAGACCATAACAAGTAAAAGCGTTCTAAGTTCGGCCGGCACGAATCTTATATACCCTCCACCATGGATCGCATTTGTCGAGTTCTTTTCCCGGCATCTCTTCTTAGGCAAAAAAGGATATAAGAAAAGAGTTGCTCTGCTATTAAAACGATATCAAGATATGGACCGGTTCGGACCACAATTAAATTATATGTTGGAGACCTGTGTAAAATTTCAGCCAATTCGTATAAGAATTGCGCCCATTGGGGCTCACGAAGTAAAATAGAGAGAACGATTTATATGGGATCTGTATCGGGCTATAGACCGATTCAGACCATAATGGTCATGAGAGGATCCGTCGTACAAAATTTCAGGCATATCGGATAATAATTGCGACCTCTAGGGGTCAAGAAGTCAAGATCCCAGATCGGTTTATATGGCAGCTATATCAGGTTATGAACCGATTTGAACCTTATTTGACACAGTTGTTGAAAGTAAAAATAAAATACGTCATGCAAAATTTCAGCCAAATCGGATAGGAATTGCGCCCTCTAGAAGCTCAAGAAGTCAAATCCCCAGATCTGTTTATATCACAGCTATATCAGGTTATGAACCGATTTCAACCATACTTGGCACAGTTGTTGGATATCATAACGAAATACTTCGTGCAAAAATTCATTCAAATCAGATAAGAATTGTGCCCTCTAGAGGCTCAAGAAGTCAAGACCCAAGATCGGTTTATATGGCAGCTATATCAGGTTATGGACCGATTTAAACCATACTTGGCATAGTTGTTGGGTATCATAACAAAAGACGTCGTGCGAAATTCCATTCCATTCGGATAAGAATTGCGCCCCCTAGAGGCTCAAGAAGTCAAGACCCAAGATCGGTTTATATGGCAGCTATATCAGGTTATGGACCGATTTGAACCATACTTGGCACAGTTGATGGATATAATAACAAAACACGTCGTGCAAAATTTCATTCTGATCGGATAAGAATTGCGCAAGCTAGAGGCTCAAGAAGTCAAGACCCAAGATCGGTTTATATGGCAGCTATATCAGGTTATGGACCAATTTGAACTATACTTGGCGCAGTTATAGGATATCACAGCAAAACACGTCGTGCAAAATTTCATTCCAATCGGATAAGAATTGCGCACTCTAGAGGCTCAAGAAGTCAAGACCCAAGATCGGTTTATATGGCAGCTATATCAAAACATGGACCGATATGGCTCATTTACAATACAAACCGACCTACACTAATAGGAAGTATTTGTACAAAATTTCAAGCGGTTAACTTTACTCCTTCGGAAGTTAGCGTGCTTTCGACAGACAGACGGACGGACGGACATGGCTAGATCGACATAAAATTTCACGACGATCAAGAATATATATACTTTATGGGGTCTCAGACGAATATTTCGAGTAGTTACAATCAGAATGACGAAATTAGTATACCCCCCATCTTATGGTGGAGGGTATAAAAAGAATATATATACTTAATGGGGACTTAGGCGATAATTTCGAGGTGTTACATACGGAGTGACACAATAATTATACGCCCATCCTATAGTGAAGGGTGTAAAAAACACTATTGCAAAATTTCAGTCGATAAGTCATCTTACAGGGCTCGAGATGACAAATCGGGACATAGTTTTTTTCGGTTTAAATGAGAGCTAGTATATCAGGTTATAAACCGATTTAGACCATACTTGGCAATATTGTTAGAAGTTGCAACAGAACACTAAGCACCTTTCAGCCCAAACGGATATTGCGGGGTTTATTGGGATATCTTAAGTTTAGAAGTCAAGTCGATAGACTATTTTTTAACGCAGCTAACCAAAATGGCGCTTTTGCAAATGACCCAAAATTTCAAAAGATAGCTTCATTAGTTCGACTACTATCGTGATTTCGACAGACGGACGGAGAGTCGGACATGGATAGATCGACTTCGAAAATCAAAAATATATACACCTTTTGCAATCGCATATCAATATTTCTAAATGTTACGAATGAGTAGATAAGTATACCCCCATCTTTTAAAAGCTGCGACCTTAGCCGACCTTATATTGTTGGAAACATTTCCGGCTTCATGTACAGCCTATGTCTATATTCAGGTAAAATTTCTCATCTCGAAAGATACGTTTCTACAGTAAACACTAGTGTAGCTGAATATGCTTTCTATAAAATCACACCCAATCTAAGGGTATACCAAGATCTTAATTATGAAGCTATGTTATGGAATTTCCCCTAGAAAATCCCCATTTTTATTTTTTTCCCATCAAAATCCCTGTTCACCAAATGAGAAAAATTTTTCCCCAATCACGAAATAATCCCCTGTTTGGGGAAATTTCACCTAATCTGTTTGCATTTTGAAACATTTACGAAAGATTTTATAATGGTTAAAAAATCTGATTATTTGGATTGAAACTTCAAGCTCGATGATTTTATTTTCTAATTAATTTGATTTAATTTGATTTTCTAAAAATATTTTTTTAATTTTATTTAATCTATTTTCATTGACATCATCAGGGATACTACATAAATACAAACAAGTAGAAACGTGTTAACTTCGGCTGTGCCGAACTTTGGATACCCACCTCCATGGACATATTAATCATCCTATTTTATTATAATTCCAGTACCATACCCATAGTAATATCTATGTAGGTGCTGAGCTGGATCATAGTTGATTCAGGTCCTGAGAATTCTTATATAAGTAACATTTTCAGCGAAATCAGGCAATAACTCCGCCTTTTAAGGAATAAGACCCTAAATTGGAAGATTGGTCTATATGACAGATATATATATATAGTCTGATCTGGATCGGATGTCGGAAGGCTTAAAACAACTCATTATATCAAATTTCATCTAGATAGGGTCCCTTAATCGGCAGATCATTCTATATGGCAGCTGCATCTTTTTATACCCACCACCGAAGGATGGGGGTATATTCATTTTGTCATTCCGTTTGCAACACATCGAAATATCCATTTCCGACCCTATAAAGTATATATATTCTTGATCAGCGTAAAAATCTAAGACGATCTAGACATGTCCGTCCGTCTGTCTGTTGAAATCACGCTACAGTCTTTAAACTAGAGATATTGAGCTGAAATTTTGCACAGATTCTTTTTTTGTCCATAAATAGGTTAAGTTCGAGATGGGCTATATCGGACTATATCTTGATATAGCCCCCATATAGACCGATCCGCCGATTTAGGGTATTAGGCCCCTAAAAGTCACATTTATTATCCGATTTTGTTGAAATTCGGGGCAGTGAGTTGTGTTAGGCCCTTCGACATCCTTCGTCAATTTGGTCCAGATTTGGATATAGCTGCCATATAGACCGATCCTCAGATTTAGGGTCTTAGGCCCATAAAAGCCACATTTATTATCCGATTTCGCTGAAATTTGGGACAGTGAGTTGTCTTAGGCCCTTCGACTTCCTTCGTTAAATTGGCCCAGATCGGTTCAGATTTGGATATAGCTGCCATATAGACCGATCCTCCGGTTAAGGGTCTTAGGCCCACGAAAGCCACACTTATTATCCGATTTGGATGAAATTCAGGACAGTGATTTGTGTTAGGCCCATCGACATCCTTCGTTAATTTGGCTCAAATCGGTCCAGATTTGGATATAGCTGCCATATAGATCGATCCTCCGATTTACGGTGTAAGTCCCTTAAAAGCCACATTCATTATCCGATTTTGCTGAAATTTGGGACAGTGAGTTGTGTTAGTCCCTTTGACATATTGCTTTAATTTGGTCCCGTTCGGTTCAGATTTCGATATAGCTGCCATATAGACTGATTTCTTGATTTATTGTTTTGGGCCCATAAAATGCTCATTTATTGTCCGATGTCGCCTAAATTTGGAACAGTGAGTTTAGTTAAGCCGCTTGACATACTTCTGCAATATCGCATAGATCGGTCCAGATTTGGATATAGCTGCCATATTGACCGATATCTAGGTTTTAGGTGTTGGGGCGATAAAAGACGCATTTATTGGCCGATGTCGCTGAAATTTGAGACAGTGAGTTTGATTAGGCTCTTCGACGTCCTTCTTCAATTTTGCCCAGATCGGTCCAGATTTGCATATAGCTGCCATATAGACCGATCTCTCGATTTAAGGTTTAGGGCCCATAAAAGAGGCATTTATTGTCCGATTTCGCCGAAATTTGGGACAGTGCTTTGTGTTAGGCTTTTCAATATGATTATGCAACTTGGCCCAAATCGGTCTAGATTTGGATATAGCTGCCATGTAGACCGATATCTCGATTAAAAGTCTTGGCCCCATAAAAGGCGCATTTATAATCCGATTTCATTGAAATTTGACACAGTGACTTGTGTTCGGCTTTTCGACATCGTGTCGTATATAGTTCAGATCGGTATGATGTATATGAGTATAAGGTATGAAATTTTCAACGAATTTTGATGAAAGGTGGTTTACATATATACCCGAGGTGGTGGGTATCCAAAGATCGGCCCGGCCGAACTTAACGCCTTTTTACTTGTTATAGTCTGATCTGAACCATATTTGAGTCGGATATCGGAAGGCTTGAAACATCTAACTGATACAAATTACAGCGAAATCGGATAATAAATGCAGCTTTTAAGGGCTTCAGACCATTAACCGGCAGATCGGTCTATATGGCAGCTATATCATAGTATGGTCCAATTGAGCTATATTTGGATCGGATATCAAAGGGCTTACAACAACTCACCGTTTCAAATTTCAGCGAAAAGGGTTATTAAATACAGCTTTTATGGGTTTCAATATGCTTTTATGGGTTTTAGACCTTTTATCAGCAGATCGATTTGGCCCGTTCAAAAACAGCAAAGATACGTCTCCGTGCCAAATTTTGGCGCAATATCTCAATTTTTGAAGGCTGTAGAATGATTACCACAGACGGACAGACGGACGGACAGACGGGCAAAACACGAACATCCTTATATCGTCTTAGAATTTAACAACGATCCGAAATATATTACTTTATAGGGTCCGAAATGGATATTTCGATGTGTTGCAAACGGAATGACTAAATCGGATGAAATATCTATATATAAATAGATGAAGGGATCTATATATAAATCTGATCCGATTTTAATGAAATTTTGCACACATATTGAGATGTAAAAAAAAAAACACACGTATTAAGAGGCCACACGAGACATCTCATGCAAAATTCCATAAAGATCGGAGAATTCCATAAAGTGTAGATACTAAAGACTGAAAAGGCCACATCGGACGAAAGATATATAAGGGAACATATCTAAATCTGAACCTATGGACGTCAAAAAAACCTCATGCAAAATTTGGTAAAGATCAGACCAAGATTGTGGCTTTTACTGCTTTAAAAGGGCATATCGGATAAAATATATGTGGGAGATATATCCAAATCTGAACCGATTTTTTTCAAAATCATTAGCATTCGTCCTTGAAACAAAAACGAGACTTGTGCAAAATTTTATGAAAATCGGACAACAAATGAGACGTTAATTACAAGAATACGTGGACAGACAGAGGGATATAGCTAAATCGAATCATGACGTGCTTCTAAGCCGATTGGTAAACTTATCGATGGGTCTAGTTCTACTCCTTCTTAGCGTTGCCAATTGTCGCCTTTACCGTTGACGTTGTACTGATTATTTGTTTCGATTTATAGTTTATTCGTTTATATGTATTGGTTAAGAGTATCCCAGCAATCGATAACATCGGACAAAGCGGTGTTTATCCCCTCTTAATGTTGGCGACATTTGCGAGGTACAATGCCATGCATGCTCATTTAAAAAATTTTCCACAAAGAGGTCTCGCACTGCGGGACGCCGTTCGGACTCGGCTTTAAATAATGTCTCTTATCATTGAGTTTAAACTTTAATCGGAACGGTACCTTAGGGTTGAGGGATGGCAATTCAGGCATTTCGACTCAAATATGGATATAAAATTCGTCCTGAACTTCCAATCGCTTTAATTTGAGCCCCATATTGCCATGACCGGTAAATATGAACCGTTTGGAGGGTGTTTTGAGGTTTGGGCGGCCACTGGCACTTTGCACTGAAATAAGATATCAAATTCGTTCGAAATGAAGTTCAGTTAAGGGGGTGCTTTAGGGCGTACCCCAAAACACTTGGCTCCAATATTGGATATCAAATTCTCAAATACTACTCTCAAATACCATTCATCATTTTTCCATATTGTCATAATGGGTCAAATAACGCATTTGATGTATATTTAGAATGGAAAGCGCCACCTAGACTTGAACGCAACGTTTAATGTCATATTCGTAAGCTACTCCCTAATACCTTTCATTTCAGTCCCATATAGCCATGGTCGGCTAATATGCCCATTTGGGGTGGGCAACCTCCCATTACTTGGACCTAATGTTTTATGCCATATTTGTAACTTACTGCCTAATACTTTTCATTTGTATCCTATATTGACTTGAACTTCGAATATATCCGTTTTAGAGGAGTTTTTGGGGTTGGAAAGGGATCCACTGGGTACTTGGACCCAAAACTTAAATACCATATTCGTTTTCTGGTCTCCAATACCTTTCATTTGATACCCTTATTGTGCCCATCGAACCACTTTCAGATATGGGTGGCGTTTTTGCGGTAAGGGGGAGGGTCCTCCCGATATCTAAATATTATATAGCCTATGTTTCCCTCCAGACAAACGTACACAATCAATGAACATTTTAAGAAAATCATTTCAGCCAAGAATTGTATGGTCATAATGGGTAGCGTTTTCGATGGGTGGGGTGACCTCCTATACCTCGATCTGATTTTGTATGCCAGATTCGAAATCTACTCCTGAATGCATTTCATTTGAGCCCCATATTGAAATTAACGTCCAATATGTCTGTTTGGAGGAGTTGGGGCGGCCCGATGGGTACTTAGACTCAAATTTGAATACCATATTCGTGTACTACTCTCCAATACTTTTCATTTGATACCTATAGTGTCCCGTTCGGTCCACTTTTAATTTTGGGTTGTGTTTTTGGCATATAGAGGAGGGTCCGTCCCCCTTCCGACATCGAAAAATTATAGAGCTAATGATTCCTTTCAGACCAACCTACACAATATTGTCATTATCGGTCCATTCCGCTATCAATAAATTATGAAGCCTATTCCTGCTTCCTGCCCATATTCGTAAAATACTCCCGAATACCCTTCATTTGAGTCCCATATTGTCATGATCGCCCAATAAACCTATTTAAAGGGATTTTGGGGCTGGGGCGGCCCCCCAAGTACTTGGACCCAACTTTTATTATGAAATTTGTACTCTACTCTTGAATACCTTTCATTTGTATCCCATATTGTCCCGGTCCACTTTTATTTTTGAGTAGTACTTTTGGGTAAGGGGGAGGGTCCGACCCCCTCCCAAAATCAAAAAAAAAAAAATATATATATAGCCTATGTTTTCTTTCAGACCAACCTACACAATCTGTGAAAATTTTAAGGTAATAGGTTCAGCTGTTTTTGAGACTTTACGGAACAAACAAACAACCCGACAAACAAACATACAAACACAAAATGAATTTTATATACATGACGTGCTGAGCCCATTTGGCGGGTTTTGGGGTTGGGCGGCCCTCCGAGGCACCCGCCACAGATTTTGATAGCAATTTTTATACCCTCCACCATAAGATGGGGGGTATACTAATTTCGTCATTCTGATTGTAACTACTCAAAATATTCGTCTGAGACCCCATAAAGTACATATATTCTTGATCGTCGTGAAATTTTATGTCGATCTAGCCATGTCCGTCCGTCTGCCTGTTGAAAGCACGCTAACTTCCGAAGGAGTAAAGCTAGCCGCTTGAAATTTTGCACAAATACTTCTTATTAGTGTAGGTTGGTTGGTATTGTAAATGGGCCATATCGGTCCATGTTTTGATATAGCTGCCATATAAACCGATCTGGGTTCTTGACTTCTTGAGCCTCTAGAGTGCGTAATTCTTATCCGATTGGAATGAAATTTTGCACAACGTGTTTTGTTACGATATCCAACATTTGTGCCAAGTATGGTTCAAATCGGTCCATAACCTTATATAGCTGTCATATAAACCGATATTGGGCCTTGACTTCTTGATCCTCTAGAGGGCGCAATTCTTATCCAATTTGAATGAATTTTGGCACGTAGTATTTTGTTATGATATCCAACAATTGTGCCAAATATGGTTCAAATCGGTTCATAACCTGATATAGCTGTCATATAAACAGAACTGGGGACTTGACTTCTTGAGCTTCTAGAGGGCGCATTTCTATCCGATTTGGCTGAAATTTCGCAAGACGTTTTTTATTGTTACTTTCAACAACTATGTCAAATAAAGTACAAGTCGGTTCATAACCTGATATAGCTGTCATATAAACCGATCTGGGATCTTGACTTCTTGAGCCTCTAGAGGTCGCAATTATTATCCGATTTGCCTGAAATTTTGTACGACGGATTCTCTCATGACCATTAACATGTGTGTTTATTATGGTCTGAATCGGTCTATAGGCCGATACAGCTCCCATATAAATCGATCTCTCTATTTTACTTCTTGAGCGCCCAAAGGGCGCAAATCTTATTCGAATTGGCTGACATTTTACACAGGTCTCCAACATATAATTTAATTGTGGTCCAAACCGGACCATATCTTGATATCGCTCTAATAGCAGAGCAAATCTTTTCTTATATCCTTTTTTTATACCCTCCACCATAAGATGGGGGGGTATACTAATTTCGTCATTCTGTTTGTAACTACTCGAAATATTCGTCTGAGACCCCATAAAGTATATATATTCTTGATCGTCGTGACATTTTATGTCGATCTAGCCATGTCCGTCCGTCTGTCCGTCCGTCCGTCCGTCCGTCCGTCCGTCCGTCTGTCTGTCGAAAGCACGCTAACTACCGAAGGAGTAAAGCTAGCCGCTTGAAATTTTGCACAAATACTTCTTATTAGTGTAGGTCGGTTGGTATTGTAAATGGGCCATATCGGTCCATGTTTTGATATAGCTGCCATATAAACCGATCTTGGGTCTTGACTTCTTGATCCTCTAGAGTGCGCAATTCTTATCCAATTGAAATGAAATTTTGCACGACGTGTTTTGTTATGATATCCAACAACTGCGCCAAGTATAGTTCAAATCGGTTCTTAACCTGATATAGCTGCCATATAAACCGATCTTGGGTCTTGACTTCTTGAGCCTCTAGCGTGCGCAATTCTTATCCGATCAGAATGAAATTTTGCACGACGTGTTTTGTTATTATATCCACCAATTGTGCCAAGTATAGTTCAAATCGGTCCATAACCTGATATAGCTGCCATATAAACCGATCTTGGGTCTTGACTTCTTGAGCCTCTAGAGTGCGCAATTCTTATCCGATTGGAATGAAATTTTGCAAGACGTGTTTTGTTATGATATCCAACAACTGCGCCAAGTATAGTTCAAATCGGTCCATAACCTGATATAGCTGCCATATAAACCGATCTTGGGTCTTGACTTCTTGAGCCTCTAGCGTGCGCAATTCTTATCCGATCAGAATGAAATTTTGCACGACGTTGTGATACCCAACAACTGTGCCAAGTATGGTTCAAATCGGTTCATAACCTGATATAGCTGCCATATAAACCGATCTTGGGTCTTGACTTCTTGAGCCTCTAGCGTGCGCAATTCTTATCCGATCAGAATGAAATTTTGCACGACGTGTTTTGTTATTATATCCACCAATTGTGCCAAGTATAGTTCAAATCGGTCCATAACCTGATATAGCTGCCATATAAATTGATCTTGGGTCTTGACTTCTTGAGCCTCTAGAGTGCGCAATTCTTATCCGATTGGAATGAAATTTTGCAAGACGTGTTTTGTTATGATATCCAACAACTGCGCCAAGTATAGTTCAAATCGGTCCATAACCTGATATAGCTGCCATATAAACCGATCTTGGGTCTTGATTCTTGAGCCTCTAGCGTGCGCAATTCTTATCCGATCAGAATGAAATTTTGCACGACGTGCTTTGTTATGATATCCAACAACTGCGCCAAGTATAGTTCAAATCGGTTCTTAACCTGATATAGCTGCCATATAAACCGATCTTGGGTCTTGACTTCTTGAGCCTCTAGCGTGCGCAATTCTTATCCGATCAGAATGAAATTTTGCACGACGTGTTTTGTTATTATATCCACCAATTGTGCCAAGTATAGTTCAAATCGGTCCATAACCTGATATAGCTGCCATATAAACCGATCTTGGGTCTTGACTTCTTGAGCCTCTAGAGTGCGCAATTCTTATCCGATTGGAATGAAATTTTGCAAGACGTGTTTTGTTATGATATCCAACAACTGCGCCAAGTATAGTTCAAATCGGTCCATAACCTGATATAGCTGCCATATAAACCGATCTTGGGTCTTGACTTCTTGAGCCTCTAGCGTGCGCAATTCATATCCGATCAGAATGAAATTTTGCACGACGTGCTTTGTTGTGATACCCAACAACTGTGCCAAGTATGGTTGAAATCGGTCCACAACCTGATATAGCTGTCATATAAACAGATCTGGGGATTTGACTTCTTGAGCTTTTAGAGGGCGCAATTCCTATCCGATTTGGCTGAAATTTTGCATGACGTATTTTATTTTTACTTTCAACAACTGTGTCAAATAAAGTACAAGTCGGTTCATAACCTGATATGGCTGCCATATAAACCGATCTGGGATCTTGACTTCTTGACCCCTAGAGGTCGCAATTATTATCCGATATGCCTGAAATTTTGTACGACGGATCCTCTCATGACCATCAACAAACGTGTTTATTATGGTCTGAATCGGTCTATAGCTCTCTATTTTACTTCGTGAGCCCCAATGGGCGCAATTCTTATACGAATTGGCTGAAATTTTACACAGGTCTCCAACATATAATTTAATTGTGGTCCGAACCGGACCATATCTTGATATCGTTTTAATAGTAGAGCAACTCTTTTCTTATATCCTTTTTGCCTAAGAAGAGATGCCGGGAAAAGAACTCGACAAATGCGATCCACGGTGGAGGGTATATAAGATTCGGCCCGGCCGAACTTAGCACGCTTTTACTTGTTTTATATCCTTTTTTGCCTACGAAGAGATGCCGGGAAAAGAACTCGACAAATGCGATCCATGGTGGAGGGTATATAAGATTCGGCCCGGCCGAACTTAGCACGCTTTTACTTGTTTTTGCCTAAGAAGAGATGCCGGGAAAAGAACTCGACAAGTGCGATCCATGGTGGAGGGTATATAAGATTCGGCCCGGCCGAACTTAGCACGCTTTTACTTGTTTGTTTTTAGGTTGCTGTAAGTGTGCAAACAAAATTACGCTTAAATCGCCCTACTCATCTCCAAAATTTGGTGCTTGTGAAAATTAGGGTAAAGGGGAGGAACCCCCCTTCACATATTAAACAAGTAAAAGCATGCTAAGTTCGGCCGGGCCGAGTCTTATATACCCTCCACCATGGATCGCATTTGTCGAGTTCTTTTCCCTACATCTTATATACCCTCCACCATGGATCGCATTTGTCGAGTGCTTTTCCCGGCATCTCTTCTTAGGCAAAAAAAAGGATATAAGAAAAGATTTGCTCTGCTATTAGAGCGATATCAAGATATGGTCCAGTTTGGACCACAATTAAAATATATGTTGGAGACCTGTGTAAAATGTCAGCCAATTCGAATAAGAATTGCGCCCTTTGTGGGCGCAAAACTTCAAGCGACTAGCTTTACTCCTTCGGAAGTTAGCGTGCTTTCGGAAGACAGACGGACGGACGGACATGGCTAGATCGACATAAAATTTCACGACGATCAAGAATATATATACTTTATGGGGTCTCAGACGAATATTTCGAGTAGTTACAATCAGAATGACGAAATTAGGATACCCCCCATCTTATGGTGGAGGGTATAAAAAGGATAAAAGAAAAGATTTGCTCTGCTATTAGAGCAGATGTTCCGGTACGGACCACAATTCAATTATATGTTTGAGACCTGCGTAATAAGAATTGCGCTCTTTGGGGGCTCAAGAAGTAAAATAGAGAGATCGATTTATATGGGAGCTGTATCAGGCTATAGACTGATTCAGACCATAGTAAACATATATGTTGATGGTCACGAGAGTATCCGTCGTACAAAATTTCAGGCAAATCGGATAATAATTGCGACCTCTAGAGGCTCAAGAAGTCAAGATCCCAGATCGGTTTATATGGCAGCTAAAGCAGGTTTTTAACAGATTTGAACTTTATTCGGCACAGTTGTTGAAAGTCATAATAAAATACTTCATGCTAAATTTCAGCCAAATCGAATAAGAATTTTGCCCTCTAGAAGTTCAAGAAGTCAAGCCCCCAGATCGGTTAATATGACAGGTATATCAGGTTATGGACCGATTTGAACCATACTTGGCATAGTGTTAGAAGTTATAGAGAAACATGTCGTGCAAAATTTCATTCCAATCGGATAAGAATTGCGCCCTCTCGAGGCTCAAGAAGTCAAGACGCAAGATCGGTTTATATGGCAGCTATATCAAAACATAGACCGATATGGCCCATTTACAATACCAACTGACCTACACTAATAAGAAGTATTTGTGCAAAATTTCAAGCGGCTAGCTTTACTCCTTCGAAAGTTAGCGTGCTTTCGACAGACAGACGGACATGGCTGGATCGACATAAAATGTCACGACGATCAAGAATATATATACTTTATGGGGTCTCAGACGAATATTTCGAGTAGTTACAAACAGAATGACGAAATTAGTATACCCCCATCCTATGGTGGAGAGTATAAAAATGAATTACCCTATTTTCACCACGGGTCCATAAGGCACCATCTGTGAAAATTTCAAGCAAATTAGTTCCGCCGTTTTTGACACTATATGGAACGCACAAACATATACACTAGCTGAGCCCGGTCCGCTATGCTGCGCCCGATAATGCTATGTTGGAGAAAAGCACTCTTAATTTGGAAATTTCTGCCTAATTTCAGTTGAAAATGTATTCCAATTTTCCTATGGATTTTTCCAATCTCAAATACCGCAATAGGGAACAGTCCTGTTTAAGGATATGGTGAGTCCCCAGAGACTTGGTCTCTAAAGTGGAAGTCAATTTCGTACTCTACTTCCAAAGACCTTATATATGAGATCCATAATGTCATGGTCGGTAAATATGTCCGATTTGAGGGGTTTTTTGGGGGTGGGGTGACTGACGAAACACTTAATCCCACAATTGGACATCAGATTCGCTTTTTACTCTCAAATACCATTAATTTGATTCCCACATTGTAGTGATTGGTCTACAAGACACCTATTAGACACGCCACCGCAGATTCTGATACCAAATTTTGGTGTGCCAACAAAATTTCGCTTAAATCGCCCTACCCATCTCCGAGATCTAGTGTTTTTGAAAATTATTGTCAAGGCCCTTCTTAGAGTGGCAAAGTTAAAAAATAATACCACAAATAACCGCAACGAAGATAAATTTTGTATGATCAATTTTGAATACTCTGCCCTCTTTCTGTTCAGGTTGGCTTCTCCAAATTAACGCCAATTACTGGCTGTTATCATTTGGATAAACTAAATATATTTGAAAACTGCCAGTAGTGGAGTGGCTTAACGCCTATAACATTGATCATCATGTGGTAGTTGTCTATAAATGCAATACCTATTAAATAGTCATCATTTAATATTTTTTATACCCTCCACCATAAGATGGGGGGTATACTAATTTCGTCTTTCTGATTGTAACTACTCGAAATATTCGTCTGAGACCCCATAAAGTATATATATTCTTGATCGTCGTGAAATTTTATGTCGATCTAGCCATGTCCGTCCGTCTGTCCGTCCGTCCGTCCGTCCGTCTGTCCGTCCGTCCGTCCGTCCGTCCGTCTGTCTGTCGAAAGCACGCTAACTTTCGTAGGAGTAAAGCTAGCCGCTTGAAATTGTGCACAAATACTTCTTATTAGTGTAGGTCGGTTGGTATTGTAAACGGGCCATATCGGTCCATGTTTTGATATAGCTGCCATATAAACCGATCTTGGGTCTTGATTTCTTGAGCCTCTAGAGTGCGCAATTCTTATCCGATTGGGATGAAATTTTGCACGACGTGTTTCGTTATGATGTCCAACAACTGTGTCAAGTATGGTTCAAATCGGTTTATAAACTGATATAGCTGCCATATAAACCGATCTTGGGTCTTGATTTCTTGAGCCTCTAGAGTACGCAATTCTTATCCGATTGGAATGAAATTTCGCACGACGTGTTTTGTTATGATATCTAATAACTGTGCCAAATATGGTTCAAATCGGTTCATAACCTGATATAGCTGTCATATAAACAGATCTGGGGACTTGACTTCTTGAGTTTCCAGAGGGCGCAATTCCTATCCGATTTGGCTAAAATTTCGCAAGACGTTTTTTATTGTTACTGTCAACAACTATGTCAAATAAAGTACAAGTCTGTTCATAACCTGATATAGCTGCCATATAAACCGATCTGGGATATTGACTTCTTGAGCCTCTAGAGGTCGCAAATATTATCCGATTTGCCTGAAATTTTGTACGACGGATTCTCTCATGACCATTAACATGGTTATCATGGTCTGAATCGGTCTATAGCTTCTTGAGCCCACGAAGAGCGCAATTCTTATTCGAATTAGCTGACATTTTACACAGGTCTCCAATATAAATATAATTTAATTGTGGTCCAAACCGGATCATATCTTGATATCGCTCTAATAACAGAGCAAATCTTTTCTTATATCCTTTTTTTTGCCTAAGAAGAGATGCCGGGAAAAGAACTCGACAAATGCGATCCATGGTGGAGGGTATATAAGATTCGGCCCGGCCGAACTTAGCACGCTTTTACTTGTTTTAAATCAAATCAAATTTTCATATTAAACGATTTTCTGTGGTAAATAACTAATTAGCCAGTCTATATATTTGATGCGGTGGAGATAGTTTTTACTATTAAACCATGTAAAACTTTTAAACACAAAAGTGTTGCAAATGCACTTTTTGCTCAGATCCCGACGATGGAAATATGATCGGATGCTCTAGATGTAACACTGTTTATCACTACAGCTGCTGTAATATTGACGAAGCATTAGATGTTTGCTAGTGGCTTTGTGAATTTTGTTGTTAGAGCATGCGGCGGAGCTCCTTACTAAATACAAGTAGGATAGAGGCTCAGAGTTCTCCCCAAACCGTCGAGATAATAGACGAAAGTAATAAACCATTCAACGACCGTGGTGGAGCATCATTTGATCACTACACCTCCCTTCGTAATGGTGTAGTAGCTGAAGAAACTCTTCGTATTATAAGTCGGAGAAAACAACTCCAACTCAAACTGCTAGAAGAAGAGTTTCTATTGAGAAAATTTTTAAGACGTACGAGCTACTGTAATCACATTGTGAAAAAGAAAACAACAAGTTCCATAGCACTCACCTCCACTGTTTGATAAAGCTGCAGACCAAGCTGGTAATATCGCAAAAAGCTCAAACAATAATCCCTCAATTAGAAATGATACTCAATCCGCAAGTGTAAACTCGCCCATCCATCAACCTCAGTGCCAAAGCACATCCAACACATTTACATGAGCTGGTGGATAAACTTCCAACTGAAACGATTCTGCAATGGGCAATTCATTCAAAGGACATCACAAGACCAAATTTAATGGATTTTTCAAACTGGTTATACATTATTTCCGAAGCAACATGCAAGGTTACGGTTCCAGTATTTGAATCTTCTTGTTACAAAGGATCCACAAGAAGGGAAAACCGGCTCAATACTCGTTCAACGCCACGAGAACAAAAAAGCTTAGTTCGTGCAATGTTTGTGATAGAACTCACAAATTAACCGAGTGCAAAACTTTTCAAGAGCTACAAATCAATGAGAGATGTGATATTGTAAAACAGAACCGATTTGCATAGAAAAACATAGCGCTGGTTTAGAAAACCGTGTGGTGAAAATGGTTGCATTGAGCAACATAATATTTTACTTCACGATGATGAGCGCCGTGTGGAAAATACGATTAGTACCCTTAACAATCATACTAGTTATAGAGAAGGTGAATCTTATTGTCACACTCTACCATTACAATAAATCTATACCAATATACACTCTTAAGGACGATGGCTTAACATGAACCCTTTTGGAGGGTTGATCCCCTTTGTATCCGTTGGACTGGTGACATATCTCGTTATGAAGAGAATTCTAAAAGATTTGATTTAAGAATTTCGCCACCCAAAGATAAATCCTTGATATTCGCCATCAAAAATATTTATACAATCAAAAGCTTGAACTTAGCCCTAGAATCTATGTTTGTTAATAGGATTAAAGAACAATACCCCTATCTCCGAGATATACTTCTAGATGGATATGAAAATGCGAATTATTGGAGTCAATAATCCAAATTTAATAGCTTCTATGAGAATACGTGGTGGAATCAGCCAGTGGCATCTGAAACGCGGTTGGGATGGACACTCAGTGGAACTCTAAGAGTGGGCTCCAGTTTGAATGTTAGGAAATGGTATCTACCAACCTATATTGTAAGGAACCCGCAAAAACCAAATAAGAATCGGCTTGTATGGGATGCTGCTGCAAAGTCCGGTAACTTCGCTCTTAACGAATTTTTGCTCAAGGGGCCGAAAATACTTATTCCTCTTATGCGAATTCTATTTAAAATTTTGAATTGGTCCAGTAGTTATATGGTTCGAAAGGAGGATACATGTGCCCAACGTTTTTTATGGTACGGCGAAAACAAAACGATTGATGGTTACCACTTAAATGTATTTACATTTGGAGCTTCTTGCACTGCATTTATTTCACATTTCATTAGAAATAGGAATGCAGAGATTCATTGGCAGCAATATCTTAATGTGAAACCAATATCCTAATGGGAGACTATAAGAAGCTACGTGGACGATTATATTTATTCTACAAAGACAGTTGAAGAGGCAATGAACCTGGTTTTGGAAGTTCGAAAAGCCAACACAAAGGATTCCAGTGGCGGAATCACATATCGCTCCCAAAATGTAGGCATATACAATAAATATACCTCTTTTAGGAGTCAATCCACTAACAGTCACAACTTCTCAAAATATGCATGCTATAACACATATTTTCGACTTCTTTCCCCTTGAGCGAATATGCTCTTAAACCTACCCACACAACATCTCAAAATTGTTGTTCTGATATGCCTGCTTATCGGCTCCAAGAGATGCAATACTCACTGATCCTTAATTTCTTTAAATAGAGCAGTAAACATGCCTCAATTTCAGCTCACAATGATTCAATGCACATGAATTTTAATATTCTCTTCTACTCTATGTATAAAATCCACGCGTATATTACTGACTGCTTAATACTGCCCAGCCTATACGGCTTAAGCTAGCATTATGAAATTTTGCACGAATGTTGGCCTTCGGTCGTAGACGTGGAATATTCGTTCGTTAAGGTACTAAATAGTACCAATATATTACGCAATAGTGTATGTGCAGTGTGAACGGAAAGTGCCGGGTGAATTGATTTGGACTCAAATTAAAAAGCTCTTGGAAAAATTGGGTTAGTGCAAGAAATCTTCCAAAGTAGTACCGGAAGTGGGAGAAATAATACTTCTAGTGCTGCATTGAGTACTATTTGGTACATTCTTTCAGTTAGAGCTCTGAATTTTGAAACTTAAGTACACCGTATCAAACCTAATTGGATGATTAGAAGAGTTTTCGAAAATTTTTATATTTAGGTACTAAAAAAGTACCAACAATTTCGAATTTTGAAATTTGTTTTAAAAGACCTCTGCTATAAAATTATAAGGATAAAAAAAGTAATGGAAAAATATTACTGGTAAACGTACGTTTAGTACCGCAATTGGGACCACTTGGTACTTTCTTTACAAATGGAGCTACAGGTCTGAAATTTTGCATGTATTTACAACTAGGAAAAATATGATGGGTGACTAGGTTAGGTTGAAAAGAGAATGCAGATATTCATCTGCCCCATGCCGCTATGGACATACACCTAAAACAGTTATTGGCTTGTTGTGCCCGTAAGGGAAATGAGATAGGTCCCAAACCTGTTACGGGATGGGTCGTCAGGTGATAGGGACCGGTCCCAGTTCTCATCTTCTTGCATGGAAAAACCGAGCCGAATCTTACATACCCTCCACCATGGATCGCATTTGCCGAGTTCTTCTCCCGGCATCTCTTCTTAGGCAAAAAAGGATATAAGAAAAGATTTGCTCTGCCATTATTATATTATTACATGTTGGAGACCTGTGTAAAATGTCAGCCAATTCGAATAAGAATTGCGCCCTTTAGGGGCTCAAAAAGTAAAATAGAGAGATCGATTTATATGGGAGCTATATCGGGCTATAGACCGATTTAGACCATAATAAACACGTATGTTGATGGTCATGAGAGAATCCGTCGTACAAAATTTCATTCCAATCGGACAAGAATTGCGACCTCTAGAGTCTCAAGAAGTCAAGACCCAAGATCGGTTTATATGACAGCTATATCAGGTTATATATCGATTTGAACCATTCTTGACACAGTTGTTGGATATCATAACAAAACACGCCGTGCAAAATTTTATTCCAATCGGACAAGAATTGCGCACTCTAGAGGCTCAAGAAGTCAAGACCCATGATCGGTTTATATGGCAGCTATATCAGGTAATGGACCAATTTGAACCATACTTGACACAGTTGTTGGATATCATAACAAAACACGTCGTGCAAAATTTCATTCCAATCGGATAAGTATTGCGCACTCTAGAGGCTCAAGAAGTCAAGACCCAAGATCGGTTTATATGGCAGCTATATCAAACCATGGACCAATTTAAACCATACTTGGCGAGGTTGTTGGACATCATAACAAAACACGTCGTGCAAAATTTCATTCCAATTGGATAAGAATTGCGCTTTCTAGAGGCTCAAAAAGTCAAGACCCAAGATCGGTTTATATGGCAGCTATATCAAAACATGGACCGATATGGCCCATTTACAATACCAACCGACCTACACTTATAAGAAGTATTTGTGCAAAATTTCAAGAGGCTAGCTTTACTCTTTCGGAAGTTAGCGTGCTTTCGACAGACAGACGGACGGACAGACGGACGGACGGACGGACAGACGGACGGACGGACGGACAGACGGACGGACGGACGGACAGACGGACGGACATGGCTAGATCGACATAAAATGTCGCGACGACCAGGAATATATATACTTTATGGGGTCTTAGACGAATATTTCGAGTAGTTACAAACAGAATGACGAAATTAGTATACCCCCCATCTTATGGTGGAGGGTATAAAAAGTTCGAAAAGGATGAGTATACACATTGTCCATAAAGTCTGCGTTCATGTGACAATTTCTTTTTATACCCACCACCGAAGGATGGGGGTATATTCATTTTGTCATTCCGTTTGCAACACATCGAAATATCCATTTCCGACCCTATAAAGTATATATATTCTTGATCAGCGTAAAAATCTAAGACGATCTAGCCATGTCCGTCCGTCTGTCCGTCTGTCTGTTGAAATCACGCTACAGTCTTTAAAAATAGAGATATTGAGCTGAAATTTTGCACAGATTCTTTTTTTGTCCATAAGCAGGTTAAGTTCGAAGATGGGCTATATCGGACTATATCTTGATATAGCCCCCATATAGACCGATCCGCCGATTTAGGGTCTAAGGCCCATAAAAGCCACATTTATTATCCGATTTTGTTGAAATTTGGGACAGTGAGTTATGTTAGGCCCTTCGACATCCTTTGTCAATTTGGCTCAGATCGGTCCAGATTTGGATATAGCTGCCATATAGACCGGTCCTCCGATTTAGGGTCTAAGGCCCATAAAAGCCACATTTATGGTCCGATTTCGCTAAAATTTGGGACAGTGAGTTGTCTTAGGCCCTTTGACATGTTTCTTTAATTTGGTCCAGATCGGTTCAGATTTGGATATAGCTGCCATATAGACCGATCCTCAGGTTTAGGGTCTTAGGCCCACAAAGCCACATTTATTATCCGATTTTGATGAAATTCGGGACAGTCAATTGTGTAAGGTCCATCAACATCCTTCGTTAAATTGGTCCAGATCGGTTCAGATTTGGATATAGCTGCCATATAGACCGATCCTCCGGTTTAGGGTCTTAGACCCACAAAAGCCACATTTATTATCCGATTTTGATGAAATTCGGGACAGTGAATTGTGTAAGGCCCATCGACATCCCTCGTTAATTTGGCTCAGATCGGTCCAGATTTGGATATAGCTGCCATATAGATCGATCCTCCGATTTATGGTGTAAGGCCCATAATAGCCACATTCATTATCCGATTTTGCTGAAATTTGGGACAGTGAGTTGTGTTAGACCCTTTGACATATTTCTTCAATTTGGTCCAGATCGGTTAAAATTTTGATATAGCTGCCATATAGACCGATTTCTTGATTTATGGTTTTGGGCCCATAAAATGCTCATTTATTGCCCGATGTCGCCAAAATTTGGAACAGTGAGTTGAGTTAAGCCCCTTGACATACTTCTGCAATATCGCGCAGATCGGTCCAGATTTGGATATAGCTGCCATATAGACCGATATCTTGGTTTTAGGTTTTGAGGCCATAAAAGACGCATTTATTGTCCGATCTCGCTGAAATTTGAGACAGTGAGTTTGGTTATGCTCTTCGACGTTCTTCTTCAATTTTGCCCAGATCGGTCCAGATTTGAATATAGCTGCCATATAAACCGATCTCTGGATTTAAGGTTTAGGGCCCATAAAAGAGGCATTTATTGTCCGATTTCGTCGAAATTTGGGACAGTGCTTAGTGTTAGGCTCTTCGACATGTTTATGCAACTCGGCCCAAATCGGTCCAGATTTGGATATAGCTGCCATGAAGACCGATATCTCGATTTAAAGTCTTGGCCCCATAAAAGGCGCATTTATAATCCGATTTCACTGAAATTTGACACAGCGACTTATGTTCGGCTTTTCGACATCCGTGTCGTATATAGTTCAGATCGGTATGAGGTATATGAGTATAAGGTATGAAATTTTCACCGAATTTTGATGAAAGGTGGTTTACATATATACCTGAGGTGGTGGGTATCCAAAGTTCGGCCCGGCCGAACTTAACGCCTTTTTACTTGTTTAATGATTAACAAGTAAAAGCGTGCTAAGTTCGGCCGGGCCGAATCTTATATACCCTCCACCATGGATCGCATTTGTCGAGTTCTTTTCCCGGCATCTCTTCTTAGGCAAAACAAGTAAAAGCGTGATTAGTTCGGCCGGGCCGAATCTTATATACCCTCCACCATAGATCGCATTTGTCGACTTCTTTTCCGGGCATCTCTTCTTTGGGAAAAAAGGATATAAGAAAAGATGTCCTCTACTATTAGAGCGATATCAAGATATGGTCCGGTTTGGACCACAATTAAATTACATGTTGGAGGCCTATGTAAAATGTCAGCCAATTCGAATAAGAATTGCGTCCTTTGGGGGCTCAAGAAGTAAAATAGAGAGATCGATTTATATGGGAGCTGTATCGGGCTATAGACCGATTCGGACCATAATAAACACATATGTTGATGGTCATGAGAGAATCCGTCGTACAAAATTTCAGGCAAATCGGATAATAATTGCGACCTCTAGAGGCTCAAGAAGTCAAGATCCCAGATCGGTTTATATGGCAGCTATATCAGGTTATAAACCGATTTGAACCATACTTGGCACAGTTGTTTGATATCATAACAAAACACGTCGTGCAAAATTTCATTCCAATCGGATAAGAATTGCGCACTCTAGAGGCTCAAGAAGTCAAGACCCAAGATCGGTTTATATGACAGCTATGGACATGGCTAGATCGACATTAAATATCACGACGATCAAGAATATATATACTTTAAGGGGTCTCAGACGAATATTTCGAGTAGTTACAATCAGAATGCCGAAATTAGTATACCCCCCATCTTATGGTGGAGGGTATAAAAAGGATATAAGAAAAGATTTGCTCTGCTATTAGAGCGATATCAAAATATGGTCCGGTTTGGACCACAATTAAATTATATGTTGGAGACCTGTGTAAAATGTCAGAAAATTCGAATAAGAATTGCGCCCTTTGTGGGCTTAAGAAGTAAAATAGAGAGATCGATTTATATGGGAGCTGTATCGGCCTATAGACCCATTCAGACCATAATAAACACGTATGTTAATGGTCATGAGAGAATCCGTCGTACAAAATTTTAGGCAAATCGGATAATAATTGCGACCTCTAGAGGCTCAAGGAGTCAAGATCCCAGATCGGTTTATATGGCAGCTATATCAGGTTAAGAACCGACTTGTACTTTATTTAACATAGTTGTTGAAAGTAACAATAAACAAGTAAAAGCGTGCTAAGTTCGGCCGGGCCGAATCTTATATACCCTCCACCATGGATCGCATTTGTCGAGTTCTTTTGGCGGCATCTCTTCTTAGGCAAAAAAGGATATAAGAAAAGATTTGCTCTGCTATTAGAGCGATATCAAAATATGGTCCGGTTTGGACCACAATTAAATTATATGTTGGAGACCTGTGTAAAATTTCAGCCAATTCGAATAAGAATTGCGCCCATTGGGGGCTCAAGAAGTAAAATAGAGAGAAAGATTTATATGGGAGCTGTAACGGGCTATAGACCGATTCAGACCATAATAAACACGTTTGTTGATTGTCATGTGAGGATCCGTCGTACAAAATTTCAGGCATATCGGATAGTAATTGCGACCTCTAGGGATCAAGAAGTCGAGATCCCAGATCGGTTTATATGGCAGCTATATCAGGTTATGAACCGATTTGAACCATACTTGGCATATTTGTTGGATATCGTAACAAAACACGTCGTGCAAAATTTCATTCCAATCGGATAAGAATTGCGCACTCTAGAGGCTCAAGAAGTCAAAACCCAAGATCGGTTTATATGGCAGCTATATCAGGTCATTAACCGATTTGAAACATACTTGGCACAGTTGTTGAGTATAATAACAAAACACGTCGTGCAAAATTTCATTCCAATCGGATAAGAATTGCGCACTCTAGAGGCTCAAGAAGTCAAGACCCATGATCGGTTTATATGGCAGCTATATCAGGTTATAAACCGATTTGAACCATACTTGGCACAGTTGTTTGATATCATAACAAAACACGTCGTGCAAAATTTCATTCCAATCGGATAAGAATTGCGCACTCTAGAGGCTCAAGAAATCAAGACCCAAGATCGGTTTATATGGCAGCTATATGAAAACATGGGCCGATACGGCCTATTTACAATACCAACCGACCTACACACCAACCGAACTTCCTTCGGAAGTTATCGTGCTTTCGACAGACAGACGAACGGACGGACGGATCAAGAATATATATACTTTAGGGGGTCTCAGACGAATATTTCGAGTAGTTACAATCAGAATGACGAAATTAGTATACCCCCCATCTTATGGTGGAGGGTATAAAAAACAACATAAAACAAGTAAGAGCGTGCTAAGTTCGGCCGGGCCGAATCTTATATACCCTCCACCATGGATCGAGTTCTTTTCCCGGCATCTCTTCTTAGGCAAAAACAAGTAAAAGCGTGCTAAGTTCGGCCGGGCCGAATCTTATATACCCTCCACTATGGATCGCATTTGTCGAGTTCTTTTCCCGACATCTCTTCTTAGGCAAAAAAAAGGATATCAGAAAACGTTTGCTCTGATATTAGAGCGATATCAAGATATGATCCGGTTTGGACCACAATTAAATTATATTTATGTTGGAGACCTGTGTAAAATGTCAGCCAATTCGAATAAGAATTGCGCTCTTCGTGGGCTCAAGAAGTCAAATAGAGACATCGATTTATATGGGAGCTGTATCGGTCTATAGACCGATTCAGACCATAATGCACACGTATGTTAATGGTCATGAGAGAATCCGTCGTACAAAATTTCAGGCATATCGGATAATAATTGCGACCTCTAGAGGCTCAAGAAGTCAAGATCCCAGATCGGTTTATATGGCAGCTATATCAGGTTATGAAAGGACTTGTACTTTATTTGACATAGTTGTTGAAAGTAACAATAAAAAAAGTCTTGCGAAATTTCAGCCAAATCGGATAGAAATTGAGCCCTCTAGAAGCTCAAGAAGTCAAGTCCCCAGATCTGTTTATATAACAGCTATATCAGGTTATGAACCGATTTGAACCATATTTGGCACAGTGTTTGGATATCATAACAAAATACTACGTGCCAAAATTCATACAATTTGGATAAGAATTGCGCCCTTTAGAGGCTCAAGAAGTCAAGACCCAAGATCGGTTTATATGACAGCTATATAAGGTTATAGACCGATTTGAACCATACTTGGCACAGTTGTTGGATATCATAACAAAACACGTCGTGCAAAATTTCATTCCAATCATATAAGAATTGCGCACTCTAGAGGCTCAAGAAGTCAAGACCCAAGATCGGTTTATATGGCAGCTATATCAGGTTATAAACCGATTTGAACCATACTTGGCACAGTTGTTGGATATCATAACAAAACACGTCATGCAAAATTTCATCCCAATCGGATAAGAATTGCGCACTCTAGAGGCTCAAGAAGTCAAGACCCAAGATCGGTTTATATGGCAGCGATATCAAAACATGGACCGAAATGGCCCATTTACAATATCAACCGACCTACACTAATAAGAAGTATTTGTGCAAAATTTCAAGCGGCTAGCTTTACTCCTTCGGAAGTTAGCGTGCTTTCGACAGACAGACGGACGGACGGACGGACGGACGGACAGACGAACGGACGGACGGACAGACGGACGGACATGGCTAGATCGACATAAAATTTCACGACGATCAAGAATATACATACTTTAAGGGGTCTCAGACGAATATTTCGAGTAGTTACAATCAGAATGACGAAATTAGTATACCACCATCTTATGGTGGAGGGTATAAAAAGGATATAAGAAAAGATTTGCTCTGCTATTAGAGCGATATCAAGTTATGGTCCGGTTTGGACCACAATTAAATTATATGTTGGAGACCTGTGTAAAATGTCAGCCAATTCGAATAAGAATTGCGCCCTTTGTGGGCTCAAGAAGTAAAATAGAGAGATCGATATATATGGGAGCTGTATCGGCCTATAGACCAATTCAGACCATAATAAACACACATGTTAATGGTCATGAGAGAATCCGTCGTACAAAATTTCAGGCAAATCGGATAATAATTGCGACCTCTAGAGCCTCAAGACTTCAAGATCCAAGATCGGTTTATATGGCAGCTATATCAGGTTATGAACCGACTTGTACTTAATTTGACATAGTTGTTGAAAGTAACAATAAAAAACGTCTTGCGAAATTTCAGAAAAATCGGAAAGAAATTGAGCCCTCTAGAAGCTCAAGAAGTCAAATCCCCAGATCTGTTTATATGACAGCTATATCAGGTTATGAACCGATTTGAACCATATTTAACACAGTTGTTGGATATCATAGCAAAAAACCACGCGCCAAAATTCATTCAATTTGGATAAGTATTGCGCCCTCTAGAGGCTCAAGAAGTCAAGACCCCAGATCGGTTTATATGGCAGCTATATCCGATTATAGACCGATTTGATCCATACTTGACACAGTTGTTGGATATCGTAACAAAACACGTCGTGCAAAATTTCATTCCAATCGGATAAGAATTGCGCCCTCTAGAGGTTTAAGAAGTCAAAACTCAAGATCGGTTTATATGGCAGCTATATCAGGTTATATACCGATTTGAACCATACTTGGCACAGTTGTTGGATATCATAACGAAACACGTCGTGCAAAATTTCATCCCAATCGGATAAGAATTGCGCACTCTAGAAGCTCAAGAAGTCAAGACCCCAGATCGGTTTATATGGCAGCTATATCAGGTTATGAACCGCTTTAAACCATACTTGGCACAGGGTTTGGATATAATAAGAAAACACGTCGTGCAAAATTTCATCCCAATCGGATAAGAATAGCGCACTCTAGAGGCTCAAGAAGTCAAGACCCAAGATCGGTTTATATGGCAGCTATATCAGGTTATAGACCGATTTAAACCATACTTGGCACAGTTGTTTGATATCGTAACGAAACACGTCGTGCCAAAATTCATTCAAATTGGATAAGAATTGCGCCCTCTAGAGGCTCAAGAAGTCAAGACCCAAGATCGGTTTATATGGCAGCTATATCAGGATATGGACCGAATTGAACCATACTTGGCACAGTTATTGGATATTGTAACAACACATGTCGTGCAAAATTTCATCCCAATCGGATAAAAATTGCGCCCTCTAGAGGCTCAAGAAGTCAAGACCCAAGATCGGTTTATATTGCAGCTATATCAGGTTATATACCGATTTGAACCATACTTGGCACAGTTGTTGGATATCATAACAAAACACGTCGTGCAAAATTTCATCCCAATCGGATAAGAATTGCGCACTCTAGAAGCTCAAGAAGTCAAGACCCCAGATCGGTTTATATGGCAGCTATATCAGGTTATGAACCGCTTTAAACCATACTTGGCACAGGGTTTGGATATAATAAGAAAACACGTCGTGCAAAATTTCATTCCAATCGGATAAGAATTGCGCACTCTAGAGGCTCATGAAGTCAAGACCCAAGATCGGTTTATATGGCAGCTATATCAGGTTATAAACCGATTTGAAAAATACTTAGCACAGTTGTTGGATATCATAACAAAACACATCGTGCCAAAATTCATTCAAATTGGATAAGAATTGCGCCCTCTAGAGGCTCAAGAAGTCAAGACCCAAGATCGGTTTATATGCCAGCTATATCAGGATATGGACCGAATTGAACCATACTTGGCACAGTTATTGGATATTGTAACAACACATGTCGTGCAAAATTTCATCCCAATCGGATAAAAATTGCGCCCTCTAGAGGCTCAAGAAGTCAAGACCCAAGATCGGTTTATATTGCAGCTATATCAGGTTATATACCGATTTGAACCATACTTGGCACAGTTGTTGGATATCATAACAAAACACGTCGTGCAAAATTTCATCCCAATCGGATAAGAATTGCGCACTCTAGAAGCTCAAGAAGTCAAGACCCCAGATCGGTTTATATTGCAGCTATATCAGGTTATATACCGATTTGAACCATACTTGGCACAGTTGTTGGATATCATAACAAAACACGTCGTGCAAAATTTCATCCCAATCGGATAAGAATTGCGCACTCTAGAAGCTCAAGAAGTCAAGACCCCAGATCGGTTTATATGGCAGCTATATCAGGTTATGAACCGCTTTAAACCATACTTGGCACAGGGTTTGGATATAATAAGAAAACACGTCGTGCAAAATTTCATTCCAATCGGATAAGAATTGCGCACTCTAGAGGCTCATGAAGTCAAGACCCAAGATCGGTTTATATGGCAGCTATATCAGGTTATAAACCGATTTGAAAAATACTTAGCACAGTTGTTGGATATCATAACAAAACACATCGTGCCAAAATTCATTCAAATTGGACAAGAATTGCGCCCTCTAGAGGCTCAAGAAGTCAAGACCCAAGATCGGTTTATATGGCAGCTATATCAGGATATGGACCGAATTGAACCATACTTGGCACAGTTATTGGATATTGTAACAACACATGTCGTGCAAAATTTCATCCCAATCGGATAAAAATTGCGCCCTCTAGAGGCTCAAGAAGTCAAGACCCAAGATCGGTTTATATTGCAGCTATATCAGGTTATATACCGATTTGAACCATACTTGGCACAGTTGTTGGATATCATAACAAAACACGTCGTGCAAAATTTCATCCCAATCGGATAAGAATTGCGCACTCTAGAAGCTCAAGAAGTCAAGACCCCAGATCGGTTTATATGGCAGCTATATCAGGTTATGAACCGCTTTAAACCATACTTGGCACAGGGTTTGGATATAATAAGAAAACACGTCGTGCAAAATTTCATCCCAATCGGATAAGAATAGCGCACTCTAGAGGCTCAAGAAGTCAAGACCCAAGATCGGTTTATATGGCAGCTATATCAGGTTATAGACCGATTTAAACCATACTTGGCACAGTTGTTTGATATCGTAACGAAACACGTCGTGCAAAATTTCATCTCAATCGGATAAGAATTGCGCCCTATAGAGGCTCAAGAAGTCAAGACCCAAGATCGGTTTATATGGCAGCTATATCAAGTTATGGACCGATTTGAACCATACTTAGCACATTTGTTGAATATCGTAACAAAACACGTGGTGCAAAATTTCATCCCAATCGGATGAGAATTGCGCCCTCTAGAGGCTCAAGAAGTCAAGAACCCAGATCGGTTTATATGGCAGCTATATCACGTTATAAACCGATTTGAACCATACTTGGCACAGTTGTTGGATATCATAACAAAACACGTCATGCAAAATTTCATCCCAATCGGATAAGAATTGCGCACTCTAGAGGCTCAAGAAGTCAAGACCCAAGATCGGTTAAATGGCAGCTATATCAGGTTATGGACCGATTTGAACCATACTTGGCACAGTTATTGGATATCGTAGCAAAACACGTCGTGCATAATTTTATCCCAATCGGATAAGAATTGCGCCCTCTATAGACTCAAGAAGTCAAGACCCAAGATCGGTTTATATGGCAGCTATATCAGGTTATAAACCGATTTGAACCATACTTAGCAAAGTTGTTGGACGTCATAACAAAACACGTCGTGCAAAATTTCATCCTAATCGGATAATAATTGCGACCTCTAGAGGCTCAAGAAGTCAAAGACCCAAGATCGGTTTATATGGCAAAAACATGGACCGATATGGCCCATTTACAATACCAACCGACCTACACTAATAAAAAGTATTTGAGCAAACTTTCAAGCGGCTAGCTTTACTCCTTCGGAAGTTAGCGTGCTTTCGACAGACAGACGGACGGACAGACGGACGGACATGGCTAGATCGACATAAATTTTCACGACGATCAAGTATATATATACTTTATGGGGTCTCAGACGAATATTTCGAGTAGTTACAAACAGAATGACGAAATTAGTATACCCCCCATCTTATGGTGGATTATATAACAAGGATATAAGAAAAGATTTGCTCTGCTATTAGAGCGATATAAAGATATGGTCCGGTTTGGACCACAATTAAATTAAATTTATGTTGGAGACCTGTGTAAATTGTCAGCCAATTCGAATAAGAATTGCGCTCTTTGTGGGCTCAAGAAGTAAAATAGAGAGATCGATTTATATGGGAGCTGTATCGGCCTATAGACCGATTCAGACCATAATAAACACGTATGTTAATGGTCATGAGAGAATCCGTCGTACAAAATTTCAGGCAAATCGGATAATAATTGCGACCTCTAGAGGCTCAAGAAGTCAAGACCCAAGATCGGTTTATATGACAGCTATATAAGGTTATAGACCGATTTGAACCATACTTAACACAAATGTTGGATATCGTAACAAAACACGTTGTGCAAAATTTCATCCCAATCGGATAAGAAATGCGCACTCTAGAGGCTCAAGAAGTCAAGACCCAAGATCGGTTTATATGGCAGCTATATCAAAACATGGATCGATATGGCCCATTTACAATACCAACCGACCTACACTAATAAGAAGTATTTGTGCAAAATTTCAAGCGGCTAGCTTTACTCCTTCGGAAGTTAGCGTGCTTTCGACAGACAGACAGACGGACGGGCGGGCGGACAGACGGACGGGCATGGCTAGATCGACATAAAATTTCGCGACGATCAAGAATATATATACTTTATGGGGTCTCAGACGAATATTTCGAGTAGTTACAAACAGAATGACGAAATTAGTATACCACCCATCTTATGGTGGAGGGTATAAAAACGTCTTGCGAAATTTCAGCCAAATCGGATAGAAATTGCGCCCTCTAGAAGCTCAAGAAGTCAAGTCCCCAGATCTGTTTATATGACAGCTATATCAGGTTATGAACCGATTTAACCATACTTTGCACAGTTGTTGGACATCAAAACAAAATACATCGTGCCAAAATTCTTTCAAATTGGATAAGAACTGCGCCCTCCAGAGGCTCAAGAAGTCAAGACCCCAGATCGGTTTATATGGCAGCTATATCAGGTTATGGACCGATTTGAACCATACTCGGCACAGTTGTTGGATATCAAAACAAAATACATCGTGCCAAAATTCTTTCAAATCGGATAAGAATTGCGCACTCTAGAGGCTCAAAAAGTAAAGACCCAAGATCGATTTATATGGCAGCTATATTAAAACATGGACCGATATGGCCCATTTACAATACCAACCGGCCTACACTAATAAGAAGTATTTGTACAAAATTTCAAGCGGCTAGCTTTACTCCTTCGGAAGTTAGCGTGCTTTCGACAGACAAACGAACGGACGGACAGACGGATGGACATGGCTAGATCGACATAAAATTTCACGACGATCAAGAATATATATACTTTATGGGGTCTCAGACGAATATTTCGAGTAGTTACAATCAGAATGACGAAATTAGTATACCCCCCATCTTATGGTAGAGGGTATAAAAATTAGTATACCCCCCATCTTATGGTGGAGGGTATAAAAACGAATTTGATAACCTATTTTGGGCCCATGTGTTTGGGGAACGCCTCATCCTGTAAACTCCTCTTAAGCCAATTGCAATATGGGGTTTAAATAAATGGTATTTGAGAGAAGAGTAAAGTATCTGGGGGACCACCTCTCCGTCGAAAACACCACTAAATCAGACATCATGAGAATATCGGGCTGAAATGAAGTATTTTAAGAATGGAGTACACCTTACATCCAAACTTAAATTCGTAGACCAATAAAGATCATATGGGATTCAGACAAAGGCACTTATAATGTTAAACTGTTAGTCAAGTTTGCATGGTATTTCACTAAAAGATTTTTAATTGTCGAAAATAAATATTCTAAGGAAACTTTTGTTCCATATAAAATAAAAGAAGGCGCAGCGGAGCGGGCCCGGGTCAGCTAGTTATTAATAAATAACACTTCGTTGCAGAATTTTAAAGCTTATAAAAGCTCAACGAAGCAATATTCGGCTCTTAAAACTTGGTTTCAACAGCTTCAAAAAAGTAGAGAAAGCAAGTAAAAAGGCGTTAAGTTCGGCCGGGACGAACTTTCGACACCCACCACCTCGGGTATATATGTAAACCACCCTTCATCAAAATCCGGTGTAAATTGCATACCTTATGTCCCATAGCAGTAATCGGTACAAGTCATTGTTCATATATAACTAAAAATAAACCGATATGAACCATATGCGGCACGGATGCCGAAAAGCCTAACACAACGAACTGTCCCAAATCTCGGCGAAATCGGACAATAAATGGGCCAAAACCTTAAATCGAGAGTTCGGTCTATATGGTAGCTATATTCAAATCTGTACCAATCTGGGCCAAATTTAAGAAGGACGTCGAAGAGCCTAACGCAACTCACTGTCTCAAATTTTAGCAAAATCGGACCATAAATGCGCCTTTTATGGCCCCAAAAACCCTAAATCGGAGGATCGGTCTATATGGCAGCTATATCCAAATCTGAACCGATCTGGGCCAAATTGACGAAGGATGTCGATGGTTCACTGTCCTGAATTTCAGCAAAATCGGATAATAAATGTGGCTTTTGTAGGCCTAAGACCCTAAATCGGAGGATCGGTCTATATGGCAGCTATATCCAAATCTGAACCGATCTGAGCCAAACTTACGAAGGATGTCGAGGGGCCTAACACAACTCTTTGTCCCAAAATTCAGCGAAATCGGATAATAAATGTGGCTTTTATGGGCCTAAGACCCTAAATCGGAGGATCGGTCTATATGGCAGCTATAACCAAATCTGAACCGATCTGGGCCAAATTAACGAAGGATATCGAAGGGCCCAACACAACCCCCTGTCCAAATTTCAGCAAAATCGGATAAAAAAAGTAGCTTTTATGGGCCTAAGACCCTAAATCGGCGGATCGGTCTATATGGCGGCATTATCAAGATATAGTCCGATATAGCCCATCTTCGAACTTAACCTGCTTATGGACAAAAAAAAATCTGTGCAAAGTTTCAGCTCAATATCTCTCTTTTAAAGACTGTAGCTTGATTTCAACAGACAGACGGACGGACATGTCTAAATCGTCTTAGATTTTTACGCTGATCAAGAATATATTGTATATACTTTATAGGGTCGGAAATGGATATTTCGATGTGTTCCAAACGGAATGACAAAATGAATATGCCTCCATCCTTCGGTGGTGGGTATAAAAAGTTAAAATCTTCATTTTGGCCTTATCTTCAGTATATTTCCCATCCATCTTCGTTTCATTGTTCCAAAATGGCAAAAGAATAAAATTCAAAAAGTCATAAATACACAATAACAACTCAACCCACAGAAAAAAGAAATAAAAGCAAGCTTGAAAGAAAAATCGAAAAAAATAACCATACTTATCTCAAAAGACATTTTAAACAAAATAGATTGTTTGTTGAAAACACCGGTAACTACAGCGAATATTTCATTGTGTTTAGTTTGCCTTCTCTAAGTGTTTACCCGCCACCATTTCAATTGTGACGCCCATTGACATACCAGCGGAAATGTACAACAACGTCGACCACTCAAAAGGTGTCCAAATTTATCACCCAGAAGCTGAAAGGAACAAACATCTTGATGGAAAGCCATCGTCTGTATTAAAACTGGCGAATACAAAACAAGAAATGGCTAAAAGGAAAATGTGAATTTTAGAACCAAACAAAATATATCGATTTGCCTGAAAGACCTCTAAATAATAGCATGACGGATGATTTGATTATAAAATTTTACTCTCATAAAGTGATGTGTACAAACATGATTACATATATTTTGTAAAGGGTGATTTTTTTGAGGTTAGGATTTTCATGCATTAGTATTTGACAGATCACGTGGGATTTCAGACATGGTGTCAAAGAGAAAGATGCTCAGTATGCTTTGACATTTCATCATGAATAGACTTACTAACGAGCAACGCTTGCAAATCATTGAATTTTATTACCAAAATCAGTGTTCGGTTCGAAATGTGTTCATTCACCGTTCAGCGATGAGGCTCATTTCTGGTTGAATGGCTACGTAAATAAGCAAAATTGCCGCATTTGGAGTGAAGAGCAACCAGAAGCCGTTCAAGAACTGCCCATGCATCCCGAAAAATGCACTGTTTGGTGTGGTTTGTACGCTGGTGGAATCATTGGACCGTATTTTTTCAAAGATGCTGTTGGACGCAACGTTACGGTGAATGAACACATTTCGAACCGAACACTGATTTTGGTAATAAAATTCAATGATTTGCAAGCGTTGCTCGTTAGTAAGTCTATTCATGATGAAATGTCAAAGCATACTGAGCATCTTTCTCTTTGACACCATGTCTGAAATCCCACGTGATCTGTCAAATACTAATGCATGAAAATCCTAACCTCAAAAAAATCACCCTTTATTTATGTGTAAGCTAAAGATATATGTTACCCAGTGGGAAAACGCTTCTAAACCTCCTAATAGTAAGACCGTATGCCTTCTAAAATGAAGCTTCCAAAAGGACTACCTTGCAACTTCTAAAAGTTTGGAAAGGGATTCATTTACCGTCTTTTTATATTCCTTCTTAAGTACGCCATAAGATATATGGGACATACATGTATGTGACTGTGCTTTTAAACAGTAATTTTGTTCTCCTTATGTGTAATATATTTACGTGAAGGCCTCAACAACCCCGATAATCTCCAGCTCCCAGTGGGAGCATTTGCTTGAGAAGTTGGGGTGAGCTCCTGGACGCCCGCAGCCACATTGTCATGTTGTCCGATGTTCCAGGTTATGGTTATTTGTCATTGCAGCCGATGGTGTGTGGTGAATTGTGGCCGACTGCTGATCTTGACTGACAGTCATTTTGTCTTCTGCCATATTTCTTTTTGTGTGTTTTCGTAAGAGAGCCTACCATTGCGGTCGGGTTGTACCGCAGCTCTCCCGAACCCAAATAAATCCCATTTGCTGGCATGGGTGAATGAACCACATGGTGTGGCTGTGGACTTCATCACAAATTTTGAGCCAAAAGGCAAGAAAATAGGGATGAGGTCAGCAGCAGCATCTTGTGCTACATTCACCAATGCCAGTTTTGCCCCAGGAATTGTGGAATTTATTGATTTAGCTTTGTATTATAAATTTGCAGCCATCGGGCAGTTGTGTGTGGCGAGAGTGAAAATCAGCTGCTCTTGAAGTGACGTCTAGCAGATGGCGGTGTTACCAATCCTATTTGTTGGAAAATACACTGTCCGAAATTGTTGTTGCCGTAGTAATGTTAATAGATCCGTTCATTCATGAGAATTATGGAATTAAAAATAATATATGAAGGCCGATCAGGATAGGACAGCATTAAAAGGTCTTTGGTAGTAGAGTACACTTTTAACCCTCAAATTGGGATAGGCACAGGAGGACCTATGGATCTTTAAAATGTGTTATCCCAAGTGGTAGCTTTGAAATATTATTATGAATGTAGATAACCAATTCAAACAAAAAATAAATAGTGTGGATCTGAACGAGACCCGTTGCCCTGGATATATTGTTAGCCACCTTCAAAATGCTTGACATTATAGGGCCAAACGAAATCGTGCTCTAACACGATGTTGATATGATTTCAGGGTCCGCCCCCTAAACTTTCTTCAAACCGGCCAGGTTTGCCTACTATGGCAATACATAATAGGTATTTGATATTAGAAAACTAATTTGATTTCCAATTTTGAGGCCAAGTGTTTGGGGGTCGTCTAACCCCATAAACTCCCCCTAAACCAATATATTTTGGAGCTCAAATAAAATCAACCCTCCCCCTTACCACGATTTTCAAAAACGCCAGATCTTTGACCGATTTAAGCGAAATTTTGTATGCCACTTTATGGTACCTCAAAAACACGAAATTGGTATAACATTTTTGGGGTCAACTAACCTGGTGGCACCCCATCTCGAAACCCACCAGAGCGGTCATGTTTACCGACTGGGGCAATATGGATATAAAATAAAATGTATTTAAGAGTAGAGTACGAACTTGGAATAAAAGTTTCTGATGCATGGGGGTTCACCTCACCTCCAAAAACAACCCCATTTACCGAACATAGCAATATAATGCTCAAACGAAAGAAATTAGGTAGTAGAGCACCAATTTAATAAGCAAGCAGGACTTTTTTTCTGACCGTGCCAGTATAGGGCTCAGATAAAATAAGAGAGTGAAAGAAGGCGCAGCGAAGCGGGCCCTGTCCAGCTAGTCTATCTATTGGGTTACCCAAAAAGTAATTGCGGATTTTTCATATAGTCGGCGTTGACAAATTTTTTCACAGCTTGTGACTTTGTAATTGCATTTTTTTAAATTAGATTGTTCCGTATACACTCAAAAACGGCTAAGCCGATTTCTTCCGGAAGGAGCAATAGGCTATATAAGTTTTTGATATCGCAAGGGGGCGGACCCTCCTACTTACCCCAAAAGTACCACCCAAAACTAAAAGTGGACCGATTGGGATAATATGGGACTTGAATGAAAGGTATTCATGAGTAGAGTACGATTTTCATATTAAAAATTGAGTCCAAGTAATTGGGGGGCCGCCCCGACCCCAAAACCCCCAAATTGTTTTATTGGACGATAATAACAATATGGGGCTCGAATGAAAGGTATTCGCTAGTAGATTACCAATATGGTCAGGCAGGAGGTATAGGCTATGTAATTTGTTGATGTTCGAAGGGGGCGAATCCTCGCCCTTACCAGAAAAACGCCACCCAAAATCAAAAGTTGACCGATAGGTACAATATGGGTATCAAATGAAAGATATTGGAGAGTAGATAGCGAATATGGTATAAAAACTTGGGTTCAAATATCCAAGGGGTAGCCCAAGCCCGAAAATTGATCCAAATAGACATATTGGACGATATATCAATATAGGACTCAAATGAAAGGTATTCGGGAGTAGACTACGATTATGACATAAAAAACGAGGTCCAAGTAGTTGATAGTCGCCCTATCACCGATAAGCTCCCCAAATGGGAATACTACTCAATCATATCTTGATGAAAATCAAATGATAGGCATTTGAGGGCAGATTACGAATAAGACATTAAACTTTGTGTCCAAGAACCTAGGAGGCTGTATACACCAATCATGACAATATTAGGTTAAATTAAAGGTATAAGGTTGTGAACTGCGACTTTGATATCATTATTCCGCTAATAAATCTAGCGGACCACCTCACCCCAAAACAGTCGATCAATTATAATGACCGAAAGGGACACTGTGTGATTTAATTAATGTGTAGGCCGCCATAGCCCCGAAAGTAAAACATTCAGCGTGAAAGCAGGAGTTGCAAACCTTAACGACAAAGTTGCAACGATATTCCAGAAGTATGTCAAGAGGCTTAACTTAACTCACTGTCCCAATTTCTTGCGACATCGGACAATAAATGCACCTTTATGGGCCCAAAACCTTAAATCGATAAATCGGTCTATATGGCAGCTATATCTAATCTGAACCGATCAGGGACAAATTAACGAATGATGTTGAAAGGCCTATGGCAACTCACTGCCCAAATTTCAGTAAATTCGGATAACAAACGTGGCTTTCATGGGCCTAAGACCCTAAATCGGCCGATCGGTCTATATGGGGGCTATATCAAGATATAGTCCGATATAGCCCATCTTCAAACTTAGCCTGCTTATGGACAAAAAAAGAATCTGTGCAAAATTTCAGCTCAATATCTCTATTTTGAAAGACTATTTTAAAAGACGGAATCACAAAATTAATGTACCCCCATCCTTCGGAAGTGGGTAAAAAAAAATACTAAAGAATGACTAATTAATAGTCTATGAATAACTATTCATAGACATCCACAATACCATATGATACACTCTAAGCGAGTAGCACTAGCATTTAAATTAACGTCATCAGGCAGTTTTCAACTGAAATTGTTTGATTCAATTGGATTTAGTTGATCCAATTAAAAACATCCCAACATGAACAAAGAGAGGGCAGAGTGGTAACAAGTAAAAGCGTGCTAAGTTCGGCCGGGCCGAATCTTATATACCCTCCACCATGGATCGCATTTGTCGAGTTCTTTTCCCGGCATCTCTGCTTAGGCAAAAAAGGATATAAGAAAAGAATTGCTCTGCTATTAAAACGATATCAAGATATGGTCCGGTTCGCACCACAATTAAATTATATGTTGGAGACCTGTGTAAAATTTCAGCCAATTCGTATAAGAATTGCGCCCATTGGGGCTCAAGAAGTAAAATAGAGAGATCGATTTATATGGGATCTGTATCGGGCTATAGACCGATTCAGACCATAATAAACACGTCTGTTGATGGTAATGAGAGGATCCGTCGTACAAAATTTCAGCCAAATCGGATAGGAATTGCGCCCTCTAGAAGCTCAAGAAGTCAAGTCCCCAGATCTGTTTATATGACAGCTATATCAGGTTATGAACCGCTTTAAACATTATTTGACACAGTTGTTGAAAGTAAAAATGAAATACGTCATGCAAAATTTCAGCCAAATCGGATAGGAATTGCGCCCTCTAGAAGCTCAAGAAGTCAAGTCCCCAGATCTGTTTATATGACAGCTATATCAGGTTATGAACCAATTTGAACCATACTTGGCACAGTTGTTGGATATCATAACGAAATACTTCGTGCAAAAATTAATTCAAATCGGATAAGAATTGTGCCCTCTAGAGGCTCAAGAAGTCAAGACCCAAGATCGGTTTATATGGCAGCTATATCAGGTTATGGTCCGATTTAAACCATACTTGGCACAGTTGTTGGGTATCATCACAAAACACGTCGTGCGAAATTCCATTCCAATCGGATAAATACAAAATTTCAGGCATATCGGATAATAATTGCGATCTCTAGGGGTCAAGAAGTCAAGATCCCAGATCGGTTTATATGGCAGCTATATCAGGTTATGAACCGCTTTAAACATTATTTGACACAGTTGTTGAAAGTAAAAATGAAATACGTCATGCAAAATTTCAGCCAAATGGGATAAGAATTGCGCCCTCTAGAGGCTCAAGAAGTCAAGACCCAAGATCGGTTTATATGGCAGCTATATCAGGTTATGAACCAATTTGAACCATACTTGGCACAGTTGTTGGATATCATAACGAAATACTTCGTGCAAAATTTCATTAAAATCGGATAAGAATTGTGCCCTCTAGAGGCTCAAGAATTCAAGACCCATGATCGGTTTATACGGCAGCTATATCAGGTTATGGACCGATTTGAACCATACTTAGCACAGTTCCTGGATGTAATAACAAAACACGTGGTGCAAAATTTCATTCTGATAGGATAAGAATTGCGCACTCTAGAGGCTCAAGAATTCAAGTCCCAAGATCGGTTTATATGGCAGCTATATCAAAACATGGACCGATATGGCCCATTTACAATACCAACCGACCTACACTAAAAAGAAGTATTTGTGCAAAATTTTAAGCGGCTAGCTTTACTCCTTCGGAAGTCAGTGTGCTTTCGGCAGACAGACGGACGGACGGACGGACAGCCGGACGGACAGCCGGACGGACATGGCTAGATCGACATTAAATGTCGCGACGATCAAGAATATATATACTTTATGGGGTATAGGAAGGATCTTATAGACCAACCACTACAATATGGGACTCAAATTAAAGGTATTTAGGAGTAGAAAACGAATCTGGTATCCATTTGCGGAACTAAGTGTTTCGTGGGTCACCCGACCACTATAAAACCCCACAAATCGGACATATTTACCGATCATGAAATATGGATCTTAAATGAAAAATCTTTGGGAATAGAGCACGAAATTGACTTTCACTTTTGAGAACAAGTGTCTGGGGGTCCACCACACCCCAAGAAGGACTTTTATTGACTATTGCAATAAGGGGTTTAAATAAGAGGTACTTGAGTATAGAACAAGTAAAAAGGCGTTAAGTTCGGCCGGGCCGAACTTTGGATACCCACCACCTCGGGTATATATGTAAACCACCTTTCGTCAAAATCCGGTGAAAAATGCTTACCTTATGCCCAATAGCAGCTATATCGATATATGTTCCGATTTGGACCAAATGCCAATAAGTACAAGTCATTGTTGAATTGTGTAAAACAAATTTCGGCGTCATCGGACAATAAATGCTCCTTTTATGACCCCAAAACCTTAGATCGAGAGATCGGGCTATATGGCAGCTATATCCAAATCTGAACCAATCTGTGCCATATTGCAGAAATATGTCGAGGGGCTTAATTTAACACACTGTCCCCAATTTCGGCCACATCGGAAAATAAATGCGCCTGTTATGGGTCCAAAACCTTTAATCGAGAGACCGGTCTATGTGACAGCTATATACAAATGTGGACCGATCTGGGCCAAATCGACGAAGGATGTCGAGGGGCCTAACACAACTCACTATCCCAAATTTCAGCAAAATCGGATAATGAATGTGGCTTTTATGGGCCTTACACCATAAATCGGAGGATCGATCTATATGGCAGCTATATCCAAATATGGACCGATCTGGGCCAAATTGACGAAGGATGTCGAGGGGCCTAACATAACTCACTATTTCAAATTTCAGCAAAATCGGTTTAGGGTCTTAGGCCAACAAAAGCCACATTTATTATCCGATTTTGATGAAATTCGGGACAGTGAATTGTGTAAGGCCCATCGACATCCTTCGTTAATTTGGCCCAGATCGGTCCAGATTTGGATATAGCTGCCATATAGATCGATCCTCCGATTTATGGTGTAAGGCCCATAAAAGCCACATTCATTATCCGATTTTGCTGAAATTTGGGATAGTGAGTTGTGTTAATTTGGCCCAGATCGGTCCAGATTTGGATATAGCTGCCATATAGATCGATCCTCCGATTTATGGTGTAAGGCCCATAAAAGCCACATTCATTATCCGATTTTGCAGTAATTTGGGACAGTGAGTTGTGTTAGGCCCTTTGATATATTTCTTCAATTTGGTCCAGATTGGTTCAGATTTGGATATAGCTGCCATATAGACCGATTTCCTGATTTATGGTTTTGGGCCCATAAAATGCTCATTTATTGTCTGATGTCGCCGAAATTTGGAACAGTGAGTTAAGTTAAGCCCTTTGACATACTTCTGCAATATCGCACAGATCGGTCCAGATTTGGATATTGGTGCCATATAGACCGATATCTAGGTTTTAGGTTTTGGGGCCATAAAAGACGCATTTATTGTCCGATGTCGCTGAAATTTGAGACAGTGAGTTTGGTAAGGCTCTTCGGCGTCCTTCTTCAATTTTGCCCAGATCGGTCCAGATTTGAATATAGCTGCCATATAGACCGATCTCTGGATTTAAGGTTTAGGGCCCATAAAAAGCGCATTTATTGTCCGATTTCGCCGAAGTTTGGGACAGTGCTTAGTGTTAGGCTCTTCGACATGTTTATGCAACTTGGCCCAAATCGGTCCAGATTTGGATATAGCTGCCATGTAGACCGATCTCTCGGTTTAAAGTCGTTGCCCCATAAAAGGCGCATTTATAGTCCGATTTCACTGAAAATTGACACAGTGACTTATATTCGGCTTTTCGACATACGTGTCGTATATAGTTCAGATCGGTATGAGGTATATGAGTATAAGGTATGCAATTTTCACGTAATTTTGATGAAAGGTGGTTTACATGTATACCAGAGGTGGTGGTTATCCAAGTTCGGCCCGGCCGAACTTAACGCCATTTTACTTGTTTGTATGTTTATTTGTATGTTTGTTAGTTTGTCGGTTTGTTCCGTATAGACTCAAAAAAGATGAACCAATTACCTTGGAATTTTCACAAATTGTGTAGGTTAGTCTGGAAGGAAACATAGGCTTTATAATTTTTTGATATCGGGAGGGGGCGGACTCTTCCCCTAACCAAAAAGTACTACACAAAAAAATATAAGTGGTCCGATTGGGACAACATGGATTCAAATGATAGGTTTTAAAGAGTAGAGCACGAATTTCATAATAAAAGTTGGGTCCAAGTATCTATGGGGCCGCCCCAGCCCCAAACCCCTTAAAATAGGTTTATTTGACGATCACGGCAATAT
>NC_081552.1:64180088-64287588 GCF_963082655.1 Stomoxys calcitrans
ACGATCACGGCAATATGGGCCTCAATTGAAAGGTATTCAGGAGTAGATTACGAATATGGAAGTAGGAATGGGCTTTATAATGTATTGATAACGGAAGGGAGCGGATCCTCAACCTTTACCCAAAAACACCACCCAAAATCAAAAGTGAACCGATAAGGACAATATGGGTATCAAATGAAAAGTATTCGGGAGTAGATAACGAATCTGGCATACAAATTTATGTCGAAGTATAGGGGGTCACCCCACTCCCACAAAAACGCACAAAATTGGCACATTAGCCAATCACGGATATATGGGACTCGGTTCGTTTTTTCCGCATAGACCGAAAAACGGCAGAATTGATTTTCTCAAACTTTTCGCATATTATGTATGTTGGTCTGGAAGGAAACAAAGGCCATATAACTTTTTGGTATCGGAAGGGGGACGGGACCTCCCCTTTATGCCAAAAACACAACCCAAAATCAAAAGTGGACCGATCGGGACAATATAGGTATCAAATGGAAGGTATTGGAGAGTAGAATACACATGTATTATTAAAGTATTAAAATTTGGGTCCAACCACCCAGTGGGCCCCCCCGAACCACAAAAACTTCTCTAAATAGATACATTCGAAGTTCATGTTAATATGGGACTCAAATGAAAAGTATTAGGCAGTAGATTACAAATTTGGCATAAAAAATTAGGTCCAAGTAATGGAAGGTCGCCCACCCCCAAATACCCCCACATGGGCATTTTAGCCGACCATGGCTATATGGGACTCAAATGAAAGGTATTGGGCAGTAGATTATGAATATGACATTAAAATATGCCTTCAAGTCTAGGTGGCGCTTTTCCACCTAAATATACGTCAAATGGTTTATTTGACCCATTATGACAATATGGTACTCAAATGAAAGGTATTTGAGAGTAGAAAGCAAATATGATTTACAATTTTGGAACCTATTTTTAGTGCAAAGTGGCGGTGGCCGCTACAGCCCCAAAACACCCTCCAAACTGTTCATATTTACAGGCCATGACAATACGGGGCTCAAATTAAAGGGATTTGGAAGTCCACCCTAAAAAAATAGTAGAGAGTTAAAGAAGGCGCAGCGGAGCGGGCCCGGTTCGCTAAGTTCTATAGATATAACAAGTAAAAGCGTTCTTCGTTCGGCTGGGCGGAATTTTATATTCCCTCCACCATGGATCGCATTTGTCCCCGCATCTCTTCTTAGGCAAAATTGATTGATTGATTGATTGATTGATTGATTGATTGATTGATTGATTGATTGATTGATTGATTGATTGATTGATTGATTGATTGATTGATTGATTGATTGATTGATTGATTGATTGATTGATTGATTGATTGATTGATTGATTGATTGATTGATTGATTGATTGATTGATTGATTGATTGATTGATTGATTGATTGATTGATTGATTGATTGATTGATTGATTGATTGATTGATTGATTGATTGATTGATTGATTGATTGATTGATTGATTGATTGATTGATTGATTGATTGATTGATTGATTGATTGATTGATTGATTGATTGATTGATTGATTGATTGATTGATTGATTGATTGATTGATTGATTGATTGATTGATTGATTGATTGATTGATTGATTGATTGATTGATTGATTGATTGATTGATTGATTGATTGATTGATTGATTGATTGATTGATTGATTGATTGATTGATTGATTGATTGATTGATTGATTGATTGATTGATTGATTGATTGATTGATTGATTGATTGATTGATTGATTGATTGATTGATTGATTGATTGATTGATTGATTGATTGATTGATTGATTGATTGATTGATTGATTGATTGATTGATTGATTGATTGATTGATTGATTAATTGGTTGATTGATTAATTCATCAATTAAACATTGATGCAAACAGGGGTTTCGAGGAGCCCTGCGAATATAAATAGATTTATTTTATTTGAAACTGAGGTATCTTAGGACTTATAGATAGGGGTATATAGTGGTTATATACCGCAATGGTGATAAAGTGACTAAAATAGAAGATAAATGAGAACAAACATCCCGTCGACGAGAGCAAAGAGGAGTCCGAGAATAGTTTGAGCTAATAATAGATTTCAAGTTTTGGGATCTTGCGGTTTCGAGTGGGTGTCCGAGAAGAGTGAAGATATGTTGGTTATGTTCCGTGTGACAGTGCCATTAGTTGTGGGGACGTTTACGACTCTGACAAGACCATCATATCCATGATGCACCGTTTTCATGCGGCCGAGTCTCCATTCGCAAGGTGGCAGCTGATCGTCTCTTATCACAAGCTGGTTGACTTTAAGTTTTTCTTTCAGATGCGGCCACTTGTAGCAACGTTTAGTTCTTTCAGATACTCGTCCTTCCATCTCCGAGCAAATTCATGCTGCTTTGCTTTCAGTTTTTCCCGGTCATTGGGGACAGCGGGTGTGAGTTGAGAATAGTTTCTATGTGGATCAGAAGAGTTGAGAACTCCTCAAATGTATACTTATGATTTTGAGAAACTTTGCGCATGTGGGGGTATGAATGACCATTGGAAGCCGGGAGATTTATATTTTTCGGCGACATCTTTTGAGACTGCATTCAAAAATTCCTGCAGCTCGTAATTTAGCTTTCGTTCTGCCGTTTGTGCCGTTATCGGACATGACTTTTGTTGGTAAGCCTCGGCGGCCTACAAATTTAGTAAACGTTGATAAAAAGCACTCGTAGGAGAGGCTGGAACACAACTCTAAATGGATAGCCTTTGTGCTAAAACGAACAAAAACGCATACACAGCTCTTTTGATAAATTGCCTGTCTGAGATCGGACGTCTTGATTGAGAAAGGACCAGTAAAGTCTAGACCAGTTATCGAGAACGGGAGGGAGAATGAGCAGCGCTGTAAGGGAAGGACGCCCATTAGTTTTGATTGCACCTTTCGTTTATAGACGGGGCAAATTTTACAAAAACGAATACATTTCTTTATGAAACCACGTAATCTCGATACATATTAATCTTCTCGAATTGATCTCACCGTGAAAGTATTCTCCGCGTGTAATAAAGTAGTGTGAATATACGAGATGTACAACTTATAGTACTGCGAACTATTGGAAGAACGTTCACTAAATTTTAGGTTCGACTTAGCAATTTGTCCATCTACGCGTATTATGCTGTTTAGGGATTCATAGGGTAGAGTGAACTTTTACGACTGACGGGGTTTGATTCAATTAACATTTTAAATTCTCGTGGGTAGTATCTTTGTTGTGTAACACGGATCAGCAAGTTCCTAGTGCCAACAAATTCTTCATGTGAGATCGATACGGATTTAGAGACCAGTTTTCGGCGAGACTTCTTGGAGAATCTAAGTACATATGTGACAACTCATAGGGCGCGAGCCCAACAAGAAAACCTCGCTAACACATCTTCATCGTCCTCAGTAAGGTGAAATGTCTCGACTTTTCGTATTTCTGTGGGATTCTCAGTACCAACTACCGACTTCGGCCAGTCCTTGGGAGATTGATTGAGCCACTCGGGGCCGTGCCACCAAAGTGATTTTCCTATAAGGTCTATTGGATAGCAACCACGATCTGCAGGGTTCTCATTTGAACGTATATGACGCCATGAACGATTTCCTACATTCCTTATTATCTTTGCCAAGCGATTGGCAACAAATGTTTTCCATGACCCCCTACATGTGGTTTTCCTAACCATCCCAATGTAAACAAATAAAAGCGTGCTAAGTTCGGCCGGGCCGAATCTTATATACCCTCCACCATGGATCGCATTTCTCGAGTTCTTTTCCCGGCATCTCTTCTTAGGCAAAAAAGGATATAAGAAACGATTTGCTCTGCTATTAGAGCGATATCAAGATATGGTCCGGTTTGGACCACAATTAAATTATATTTATGTTGGAGACCTGTGTAAAATGTCAGCCAATTCGAATAAGAATTGCGCTCTTTGTGAGCTCAAAAAGTAAAATAGAGAGATCGATTTATATGGGAGCTGCATCGGGCTATGGACCGATTCAGACCATAATAAACACGTATGTTGATGGTCATGAAAGAATCCGTCGTACAAAATTTCAGGCAAATCGGATAATAATTGCGACCTCTAGAGGCTCAAGAAGTCAAGATCCCAGATCGGTTTATATGGCACCTATATCGGGTTATGAACCGACTTGTACTTTATTTGACATAGTTGTTGAAAGTAACAATAAAAAACGTCTTGCTAAATTTCAGCCAAATCGGATAGGAACTGCGCCCTCAAGAAGCTCAAGAAGTCAAGTCCCCAGATCTGTTTATATGACAGCTATATCAGGTTATGAACCGATTTGAACCATATTTAGCACAGTTGTTGGATATCATAACAAAATACAACGTGCCAAAATTCATTCAAATCGGATAGGAATTGCGCCCTCTAGAGGCTCAAAAAGTCAAGACCCAAGATCGATTTATATGACAGCTATATATAGTTATAGACCGATTTGAACCATACTTGGCACAATTGTTGGATATCGTAACAAAACACGTCGTGCAAAATTTCATTCCAATCGGATAAGAATTTCGCACTCAAGGGGCTCAAGAAATCAAGACCCAAGATCGGTTTATATGGCAGCTATATCAGGTTATGGACCGTTTTGAACCATACTTGGCACAGTTGTTGGATATCATAACAAAACACGTCGTGCAAATTTTCATCCCAATCGGATAAGAAATGCGCGCTCTAGAGGCTCAAGAAGTCAAGACCCAAGATCGGTTTATATGGCAGCTATATCTGGTTATAAACCGATTTAAACCATACTTGGCACAGTTGTTGGATATCATAACAAAACACGTCGTGCAAATTTTCATCCCAATCGGATAAGAAATGCGCACTCTAGAGGCTCAAGAAGTCAGACCCAAGATCGGTTTATATGGCAGCTATATCAAAACATGGACCGATATGGCCCATTTACAATACCAACCGACCAACACTAATAAGAAGTATTTGTGCAAAATTTCAAGCGGCTAGCTTTACTCCTTCGGAAGTTAGCGTGCTTTCGACAGACAGACGGACGGACGGACGGACATGGCTAGATCGACATCAAATTTCACGACGATCAAGAATATGTATACTTTATGGGGTCTCAGACGAATATTTCGAGTAGTTACAATCAGAATGACGAAATTAGTATACCCCCCATCTTATGGTGGAGGGTATAAAAATGAGTTGCACCACAAAAACAATTCGAATCTATGAAAGGGAAGATCCCTGAGAACGTGTTTGGCCAACTGAGAGAGAAGAACTGCTCTACAAAGTTCTAGTCGGGGAAAGCTGAGTGGGTCAATTGGTGCTACTTTCGTCTTGGCCATTAAGAGGTTAGTCCGCACGGCCTTTCCAGTTTGTATTCCTACGTAAATTGCAGCACAATATGCCTTCTCAGAGGCATCGCAGATTCCGTGGAGTTGAGTTTTGTAGAGTGAGTCAAAATCCACCCAGCGAGGTATTTGGATTTGAGAAGTGTAGTGTAAGTTCTCAATGAACTGATTCCATTTCAACAATGTATTTGGTTTAACGTTTTCATCCCATCAAGTGCCTTCTTCCATCCGGCAGGATCAAACAATTTTGACACGGCAGACAATATCTGTCGCTTCGTAATTGAACCTGAAGACTTAGAAGGGTCGTTCTTAAACGAGAATTTATCTTCCAGAGCATTCTCATAAAACATAAGGAATTTTGAATCTAGGAACCTGTTCTCAGGGACTCAATGAAGAATTTCTGGGAAATTCGAGGTGATCTTTCGAAGTTGAAATCCGGCCGTGCTCAGCAAGTTGATTAGCTGGGATTTTATAGCTGACTGTCGTGAGCTTCGAAGAGCACATCATCGACGCATATCTCATTTCTAATAATATGCGCGGCTTCGGGATAGGAATCCTCAAAGTTCTGAGCGAGGTGGTTCAAAGTCCGTATGGCCAAATAAGGAGCACAGTTTACTCCGAATGTTACTGTTTTCAGGGCGTAATCTCGAATGGGGCTGGTCGGAGAAGGCCGGAAGAATATCCGCTGGATACTAATGTCCTCGTTATAAACGAGAATTTGTCGATACATTTTCTCTATATCTCGGTTGAAAACATATTTGAAAGTCACCACATTAAGATAAGGGTCATAAGATCTGACTGTAGGGTAGGGCCTACATGCAGTACGTCGTTGAGCGAATTTCCAGATGTCGTGCGTCTTGAAGCGTTAAAAACGCCGCGAAGTTTTGTGCTAGTACTCTAAGGTTTCAATACCGCGTGATGGGGTAAGTAAAACGAGCCAAATGAGCCATTAAAGGAAGTTTCTTTGGACATAGTGGGTTAGGATGTTATGGTATGTCTGGCAAAGCTCCGGTTTGTCCCGTATGGATTGCTCCAACCTAACATGTTGAACCAATGCTTGGGTCCAAGAGTGCCCTAGAGCTAATTGAGACTGGTAGTTCTCTTTGAACGGAAGTCTTACAGTCCGTATACCGAATGGTAGTACTATTGTAAAGAGATTCACAAAATGCATCGACAGCTGAAGGAATTTTTTTGGTTGGAACTTCCTCTTGCTCCCAGAAAAGCCGCAGCTGTTGGCTGATCGTATCTTCAATCAAGTCAGTGGCTTGAATTGAAAACGAGGAGACAGCTTAAGTGGCAATGGGGCCACTCCCTTTAATGCCGTGAAGAAAAATGTCAGGAAGAATATTGCTAGCAGCAGGTCAACTTGGCCTGGGAGGTGAAACTGAGGGTCCACCAAATCCAAGTCTTGAAAATCGGTAACTTTGACCTTTTCCGTGGAATCAATTGAGGCCGTTGTGAAGTTTGAACTCCAAACTTAAAAAGTGGTCTCGAAATTGGTCGTGTGACTCGGTGACCTATTCTTGGGGAAATATAAAAGGCTGTGGTGATTCCTCTTGCATTTGAGGCACACGAATTTGCTTTTGCATTCCTTCCTTATATGTTTATAGGATAGACAATTATGGCAGATATTGTTCTGGGTTACGAATTGGATCCGGGAGCGGGGACTTAGGTCCGTGAATTTTTTTACAATCATTCAAGGGGTGGCTCAAGTCGTACATTTTACATTGTATTTGCGAAATGCCTTCAGTTTTAAATGAGTTGATCTCCAAAAGTCTTTTCGAGGAGGACTTCGGGCCATGGATACTATCAAGCGTCTCCACAATTTCATACCTATTGGACAGGATTTTATCCATTTGGGACGATGTTGGCAGCTCCCTGTGAGAATGGAGCGACTGTTCCCATAGAGACAAGGTTTCGTGAGGTAACTTGCTTGAGCATATGTATACAAGTATTGGGTCCCAATCTGTGGTGGGAATTCCGTGAGTCTGAAGAGCAGCTAAACAATCGTTAATGTTAGTCTGTATATTTTGAAGCGCGTCACTACTCTTGACCGAAATAAACTTAAGATTTAATACAGACGATAGTTTGGGGTGATTAATGTAAACAGCCGTGAACACGCGTATCACAAGGAGGAAGCTTGATACTGCTGCAATTAGAAGAGGACGGTGAAGTTTCAAGAGTTGTTGCAATAGACGAGACGAAACACCTGGGACAGGTTACAATGTTTTTTGCAAGTCCATCATCCTTGCTTTGCACGTGTGAAAACTTGAAGTGCATACCCTGTACTTTTCCTCCGTCGAAGCCGTACATTCATCAGTGATCTTCACATCCTTTGTAGTAAATATTCTTCTATAATCCGTCTGGACATTTGTCCATTGTTCATTTAAATCTTGCAAAGTGACCACTAGTGAAGAATCGGTGTATTCCGTTTTCTGCCGATTTTCAAAGTCGGCCATTATGAAAAAGCAAAAATAAAGTGCTAAGATTCAATGTTAAGGCGCAAAGAGAGACGTAAATGCTTAAAGGGAAGTAAATGTCAATCGAGAAATGAGATTTCCAGATTCAGAGCCCAGGCAATTAGTATCGCAAGAAGCAACAATCCAAATATTCTCTATTAAAATGCCTGCTGTAAGGAAAAGTCAGTGGTGAGAAATCGAGACTGAAAGAGAAATTAGTTCCTTCGCAGTCCAAGAGATATGGTAAATTAAAGGATATGATTGAGATCAGATGAAGAAGCAATATCTTCCGGTTTTATAACATCTGCGGAACATCAAGAATAATGGGCACAATATCGAGCAGAGTGTGCTAGCCGTAAGGAGCAACCGGGGAAAGATCATGAGTTACGATCTTCCCAAGTAAGACATATACTTTAGTCAACAATCTTGAAGATGTCGCGTGGTAACAACCTTTGAATCGTTTATCAACTCTTATTTCGTAAATTCTTTTGGACTTATGCCGCAGGCCTAAAGAGTTGATCAGATTCCAGGGCGCGATCAAGATCGATTTACAGCGAGCAATGTCTAATTCGGGAGTTAGTGGGAAGCCCACCTCAATCACAAGTCCGTTAGAAACGTGTCCCCTTAGTCAAATGCGAATGACACGGACCCAAAACTATATACTAAGAGATCGTCACATGCGGCTCGTGTGTTCAAGGACATCAAAAAGATCTATTTCCGGTTCCGTAAGACAAGATAAAATAGAGATAATCGTATTAGTATCATAAGTGTTTATATTGCAAGGAGTTAAACGATGTGTACAGTTTATCTCGTGTTCACCGTAACAATGGCCGGAGGTTGATCTAGTTCTATGTCTTGAATTTAAAAACAACCTCTCCATGAACTGTTGTTAAGCAGAAGTCTTTAAGAAGAGAGGTAGCGTACGACTCGTTTGGTGATTGCTATAGGTGCAAATCTGTTTTGATGTGACAAATACAATTCAAATGGAACTTTCAACCTTCAACATAAATCCGGTAGGAACCAAAAACAAAACCTCATAAGGTCAAGAATACCGTGAGGGCTACAGGCTATCGTTTATTATTACAGTTTATTATGAAAGAACAAAAATTCGTTATGCCAAACAGCCGCACCCCGACTTACATACAATTTACATTATCCTTCAAATATTCGAACCAGCCCTCAAAAATATTCGTTAATCATCAAATTAATCATATAATTAAAGTATATATTCGTACTATTGTAGCTGACATTGGCCCGCTCCGCTACACCTTCTTTTACTTTATATGGAACAAAAGTTTCGTTGGAATATTTATTTTCGACAATTAATGAGCTTTAAGTGAAATACCATGCTACGAGAATAGTATATCGCTTGACAAACAATTTGACAATATAAGTGCCTTTATCTGAATCCCATGTGATCTTTATTGGGCTGGGAATTTAAGTTTGGATGTAACGTGTACTCCATTCTTAAAATACTGTATTTCAGCCCGATAATCTAATGATATCTGATTTAGGGGTGCGGTGCACATTGGTTCAAGAGTGGCCGAAATTCATTTTTTTCATGTTCGCCGATTTGGATAATTTTTTGGTATTTTGTTGTCAGATAGTTGAATATTATGATTCCGTAATATTAGGCTGATATATTTAGTATTTCTTTGGACAGACACGCTCCAAGTTCATATATGTTCGCTTGTTTAAAATGGCATGCAAATTTACTGTATATTCAATCTTTTGGTACAATCACAGTAAACTTATCATTTGACTTTGTTGTATATTTTCGTAAATGGCAATTGTCATAGATGAGATTTGCATTAAAAAAAGTTGGAAAAAGTGCCACATAAAAAATTTCGTAGAACAAAATATAAACAACATCAAAATTTCAATGTTCATCAACTTCAGTGGACTGCATGTTTTTAGCGCTGTGGAGCGCTGTTTAACGAAAGACGTCAAATTACAGCTTGAAGTCTCAGCTAAAAGCTAAAAAAAAATTCAGCTGCTCATACCTGCTCCTTTCCAAAAGAAACAGTAAAAACTATAAAGTGATAAAGTAAGAAAACGTGAATTTTCGTTCATGCTTGTTGTTGTTGTTGCCATAATTCTTTACTGTTAACAACAATAGAAGATCAAGCGATAGACTATTAGGTGCTGTGTTATCATTCATTTATTATGTTGTTGCATGCAATAACAACTACACATTATGTCTTGCTCTCTTTATTGCACAAAATCTTTTCCGTTAGAGCTTAATAAGTAATACATTAAGTACCAACAACAATATACAGTTTCTGATTTAAATTTCTGCTTTTGGGTATACATTTCTAATATTATTGATATGCTAATTGACATTACATTGGCAAGTGCAGTGATAAGAGGTGTGTTTTTAAGTGATATCAAGATTTAATTTTATTAATTATGGAAAATGTAACAATTTCTTATTTAAATATTTGCGAAATATTAATTGATAACAACAGTGATATTGATGTTACTGTCGAAGTCATTGCAAATAGCAATGAAGGAATGACTGCTGAGGATGTTGAAGTCTTTACTGGATTTTTGAAAAAAAACTTTTTTACAAAGTTCAAAGATAGATGGCAAAAAGCAAGACGCATAAAAACCAGATTTCTTGATCTTAATGAAAATTGGCTGAAAAATGTCTACAAAGTGTGCAAATATACCGCAAACAATGAAGCACCAAGCTGTTCAAATATGGTTAAACGTGGACGTCCAGCAAAAGCCTTCGAGGATTGCCAACCGCGAACAAAGAGGACAAAGGTACAAGATTTTTGTGAAAACACCTCAATGGTGTTGATATCGTCTGCCGCAAAAAAAAGTGAGTGTTTAGACAAATCCATTAAGGCGTTCACCCCGGAGAAGGCACTTGGGCTGATACTTGATGCTTCGTTGTCAAAGCATCAATATGAGGTTTTGCGCAGTTCAGCTAGAGAAATTGGATTCGACATTTACCCATCCTACCATCAGGTACTGGAAGCAAAAAAAAAATGCTATCCTGCAAATGTTCAGGTGCAAGAAAGTTGTAGCAAAGTTTCTCTACAACAGTTATTAGATCATACAGTAACCAGGATTTTGATGACAAAAACCGAGAATGAGGTGACAGAACTCCCCAACGAACTGCAAATGTTCTCAAAATGGGGCTGTGACGGAAGTTCGGGACACAGTGAATACCATCAAAAATTCACAGATCCAAATGACTCCGATAAATATATGTTCTTAACGTCACTTGTTCCATTGACCCTCACAGAGCGTAATAATATGTCAACAATGTGCTGGAGAAATACAGAGCCATCATCAACTAGATTTTGCCGACCGTTAAAATTTGAATTTATACAAGAAACAGCTGAAGTTATAAATTCAGAGGTCAGTCGTGTTAATGACGAAATAAAAAATTTAAGAAATACTGTCGTTGAATTGCATAGCAGAAACTTCAATATTTCTCACACACTGAAATTAACAATGATTGATGGGAAAGTAGCTACTACGATTTCTGGAAGTTCATCTATGGCGGTTTGCTTCATATGTGGAGCAAAGCCCACAGAAATGAATAATTTAGATGCGGTGATTTTGAGGAAATGTTCGGAAGAAGCAGTTGCGTTTGGTATTTCTCCCTTGCATGCGAGAATCAAATTGATGGAGTGCATTCTGCACATTTCTTACCGTCTAAGTTTCAAAAAATGGAGAACAGATAGTTACACAAAAATTGAAATGGCGGCAAATAAAGCTGAAATTGGGAAGAGATTAAAGTTGACACTGGGCATAAATGTGGACGCGGTGAAGCAAGGTATGGGCACAACAAACGATGGCAATACGGCAAGAAGGTTTTTCGAAAATCCAGCCAAAACTGCAGACGTAATTGGAATAAAAGAAGAGTTAATACATAGATTTAAAATTATTTTGGCCGCAATAAATTGTAATGCAGCAGTCGACACTAGCAAATTTCATATATATTGCATGGATACTGCCAAGTTGTTTGTTGATCTCTATGGCTGGTACTACATGCCTGTAACTGTGCATAAGATTCTGGTGCATGGTAGCAAAATTATAGCAGAAGCTATTCTGCCAATAGGTATGTCTCTATTTAAAGGCCCTTATTCAATGATTTAATTTTCATTTTTTACATTTTAATTGATTGTTTGTATCAGGTATGCTGTCCGAAGAAGCTCAGGAAGCGAGGAATAAAGATTATAGAGCCTATAGATTACATCATTCGCGAAGAATTGGACGTGTAGCCACTAATGAAGATGTAATGCATAACCTTTTATTGTCTTCAGACCCATTTATAAATAGATTTCGCTCAAAGCTGCAAATCAAAAAATTGGAGTACGATAATGATGTTAAAAAATTATTAAAAGACTATGCTTAATTTATTTATTCATGTTTTTTCTATGGGAGGTGGCCGTAAAAGTGGGCGGATCAGGTATATATTTTCAGGAGCCCATTCTACAATTATAATAATTACTTTTTGTGAAAATTGAATTGATGCATTAAAAATTAAAAGTGGGCGGATATTTTTCAAATTTCACACAAATGATTCTGAGTGTTTAAAAATGCTATGTGCCAAAAAACAATGCCGTAGGTCAAAATTTAATTTTTACTTTGTATGGGAGGTGGGCGTAAAAGTGGGCGGATCATTTTGATTTTTCCATTTTTTCTTGATTCAAACAAAAAATGCCTATGTGCCAAGTTTCATTGTCCTTCGACAACTTCTTCTATTTTTAGCCGCTCGTTCAATGAACTTGAACCAATGTGCGGTGGTCCCCCAGACACTTGGCCCCGAAAAAATATCAGCATCGTGCTCTTCTTTCAAATACCATTTATTTAAACCCCATATTGCCATCGGTTTAAGTGAGTTTAAAAACATGTAAAAAGGCGTTAAGTTCGGCCGGGCCGAACTTTGGATACCCACCACCTCGGGTTTCTGTAAACCACCTTCCATCAAAATCCGGTGAAAATTGCATACCTTATGTCCCATAGCAGTTATATCGAAATATGTTCCGATTTGGACTAAATAGTAAAAAGTACAAGTCATTGTTCAATTGTGTATAACAAAATATTGGTCTTTTTAGTAGCTATATCTAAAAATAAACCGATCTGAACCATATACGATACAGATGTCGAAAAGCTTAACATAAGGCACTGTGACACTGCGCCTCTTATGGGGCCAAGACTTTAAATCGAGAGATCGGTCTACATGGCAGCTATATCCAAATCTGAACCGATTTGAGTTAAGTTGCAGAAACATGTCGAAGAGTCTAACACAACGCACTGTCCCAAATATCAGCGAAATCGGACAATAAACCGAGAGATTGGTCTATATAACAGCTATATCCAAATCTGGACTGATCTGCACCATATTGCAGAAGTATGTCAAGGAGCACAACTTAACTCACTGTCCCAAATTTCGCAGACATCGGGCAATAAATGCGCCTTTCATGGGCCCAAAACTTTAAATCGAGAGTTCGGTCTATATGGCAGCTATATCCAAATCTGAACCGATCAGGGTCAAATTCAAGAAAAATGTTGAAGGGCCTAAAACAACTCACTGACCCAAATTTCGACAAAATCGGTAATGAATGTGGGTTTTATGGGCCTTAGACCCTAAATCAGAGGATCGGTCTATATGGCAGCTATATCCAAATCTGGACCAATCTGGGCCAAATTGACGAAGGATGTCGAAGGGCCTAACACAACTCGCTGCCCCAAATTTTAGCAAAATCGGAAAATAAATGTGGCTTTTACGGGCCTAAGACCCTAAATCGGAGGATCGGTCTATATGGCAGCTATTTTTTCACTGCTTGTGACTCTGTAATTGCATTCTTTCTTCTGTCAGTTATCAGCTGTTACTTTTAGCTTGCTTTAGAAAAAAAGTGTAAAAAAGTATATTTGATTAAAGTTCATTCTAAGCTTTATTAAAAATGCATTTACTTTCTTTTTAAAAATCCGCAATTACTTTTTGGACAACCCAATATATCCAAATCTGAACCGATACCACCGATGGGTGGTAGAGCAAGAATTGATACCCACTTTCGGGATCAATTTCGAAGGAGTAAAGCAAGCCGCTTGAATTTTTGCACCAATACTTCTTATTAGTCTGTTGGGATTGTAAATGGGCTATATCGGTCCACGTTTTGATATAGCTGCCATATAAACCGATCTGGAATCTTGACTTCTTGAGCCGCTAAAGGGCACATTTCTTATCCGATTTGGCTGACATTTTGCATGAGGTGTTTTATTATGACTCCCACAACTGTGCTGAGTATGGTTTAAATCGGTCCATACACTGCCATAGCTGCCATATAAACCGATATGGGGTCTTGACTTCTTGAGCCACCAGTGGTCGCAATTCTTATCCGATTTGGCTAAAATTTTGCATGAGATGCTTTGTTATGACTTTCAACGACTATGCTATGAATAGTTTAAAGCGGTCCATAACCTGATGTAGCTGCCATATAAACCGATCTGGGATCTTGACTTCTTGAGCCTCTAGAGGTCGCAATTATTATCCGATTTGCCTGAAATTTTGTAAGACGGATCCTCTCATGACCATCAATATACGTGTTTATTATGGTCTGAATCGGTCTATAGCCTAATACAGCTCCCATATAAATTGATCCCTCTATTTTACTTCTTGAGCCCCCAAATTCTTATTCGAATAGGCTGACATTTTTCACAGGTCTCCAACATATAATTTAATTGTGGTCCCGTACCGGACCATATCAAGATATCGCTCTAATAGCAGATTCGGTCCGGCCCAACTTAGCACGCTTTTACTTGTTATACCCTCCACCATAAGGTGGGGGGTATACTAATTTCGTCATTCTGATTGTAACTACTCGAAATATTCGTCTGAGACCCCATAAAGTATATATATTCTTGATCGTCGTGAAATTTTATGTCGATCTAGCCATGTCCGTCCGTCTGTCCGTCCGTCCGTCCGTCCGTCTGTCTGTCGAAAGCACGCTAACTTCCGAAGCAGTAAAGCCAGCCGCTTGAAATTTTGCACAAATACTTCTTAGTAGTGTAGGTCGGTTGGTATTGTAAATGGGCCATATCGGTCTATAACCTGATATAGCTGCCATATAAACCGATCTTGGGTCTTGACTTCTTGAGCCTCTAGAGTGCGCAATTCTTATCCGATTGGAATGAAATTTTGCACGACGTGTTTCGTTATGATATCCAACAACTGTGTCAAGTATGGTTCAAATCGGTTCATAACCTGATATAGCTGCCATATTAACAGATCTGGGGACTTGACATCTTGACCCTCTAGAGGGCGCAGTTCTTTTCCAATTTGGCTGAAATTTCGCAATACGTTTTTTATTGTTACTTTGAACAACTATGTCAAATAAAGTACAAGTCGGTTCATAACCTGATTTAGCTGCCATATAAACCGATCTGGGATCTTGAATTATTCGATTTGCCTGAAATTTTGAACGACGTATTCTCTCATGACCATTAACATACTTGTTTATTATGCTCTGAATCGGTTTATAGCCCGATACAGCTCCCATATAAATCGATCTCTCTATTTTACTTCTTGAGCCCACAAAGAGCGCAATTCTTATTCGAATTGGCTGACATTTTATACAGGTCTCCAACATAAATATAATTTAATTGTGGTCCAAACCGGACCATATCTTAATATCGCTCTAATAGCAGAGCAAATCTTTTCTTATATCCTTTTTTTTGCCTAAGAAGAGATGCCGGGAAAAGAACTCGACAAATGCGATCCATGGTGGAGGGTATATAAGATTCGGCCCGGCCGAACTTAGCACGCTTTTACTTGTTTTTTTTTAATAGTTTTATTTTGTTTTATTTGCCACGTATTGTGGATCTTCCTACAGTCTTCTAAAACTATTTTTGAGAATCAGCATTGTGTTCATATAAGTGATTGCTATCAAGAAAAAATAGAAAGCATTTATGTATTTGCAAATTCTCCCGTTTTTATACCCTCCACCATAAAATGGTGGTATACTAATTTCGTCATTCTGTTTGTAACTCCTCGAAATATTCGTCTAAGACCCCATAACATTTAAGTCGAACTAGCCATGTCCGGGCCAAATCGGTCCATGTTTTGATGTAGCTGCCATGTAAACCGATCTTGGGCCTTGGCTTCTTGAGCCTCTAGAGGGAGTATTTCTCGTCCGATTTGACTGAAGTTTTGCACATGGTGTTTTGGTATCACTTCCATCAACAGCGCTATGTATAGTTCAAATCGATCCATGTTGTGACATAGCTGCCATTTGAACCGATCTTGGGTCTTGACTTCTTGAGCCTCTAGAGGGCGTAATTCTCAACCGATTTGACTAAAATTTTGCACGTAGTGTTTGGTATCACTTTCAACAACTGTACTATGTGGTATAGCTGTCATATAAACCGATCTTGGATCTTGACTTCTTGAGCCAAAGCAGCGCGCTATTCTCATCCGATTTGCCTGAAGATTTGCATGAGGTGTTATGTTATGACTTCCAATAACTGTGCTAAGTATTTCGCAAGTCGGTTTATAACCAGATATAGCTGCCATATACATGGATCTGGAATCTCCCGATTTTGTTTCTTGAGCACATACAAGGCGCAATTTTTATCCGAATAAACTGAGATATTACACAATGAATTCTACAATGTTCAGCATTCATTTATGGTCCGAATCGGACTATAACTTGATATAGCTCCAATTGCATAACAGTTCTTATTCAATATTCTTTGTTTGCCTGAAAAGAGATACCGCGCATAGAAATACACAAATGCGATCCATGGTGGAGGGTACATAAGATTCGGCAGGGCCGAACTTACTCTTACTTGTTTAGTCTATCTTTGTTATTTATTTATATTTTGTAGTATGTTTTAAATTTCTTTTAAGTTTGTTGCTTTTAATAGACACACTCTTCTTTTTACCAGATTTGTTAGGGAATTTGCAAAGTATTTATTATACCCTCCACCATAGGATGGGGGTATAGTAATTTCGTCATTCTGTTTGTAAATGTAAATTTTGCAAATTTTGTCCATGAACATTCCACTAAAGAACAGGGACAAACTTCTCACATATCAATGTCTGCAGTCCGATTCAAGTTTTAAGCTAAATGATAAGGGGCCGATATAGCCGAGTCCGAAAGGCATGCCGCAGTGCGACACCTTTTTCGAGAGAAGTTTTACATGGCATAGTACCTCACAAATGTTGACAGTATTAGGAGGGGAAAACCACCGTTGAAAATTTTTTCTGATGGTCCACGATTCGAGCCCAGGCGTTCAGCGTCTTAGGCGGACATGCTAACCTCTGCGCTACGGTGGCCTCTGTTTGTAACTACTCGAAATATTCGTCTGAGATCCCATAAAGTATATATATCCTTGATCGTCGTGACATTTTATGATGATCTAGCCACGTCCGTCCGTCCGTCCGGCTATCTGTCGAAAGCACGTTAACATTCCAAGGAATTAAGCTAGCCGTTTGAAATTTTGCACAAATACTTCTTATTAGTGTAGGTCGGTTGGGATTGTAAATGGGCCACATCGGTCTATGTTTCGATATAGCTGCCATATAAACCAATCCTGGGTCTTGATTTCTTGAGCCTCTAGAGGGCGCAATTCTTATCCGATTGGAATGAAATTTTGCATGACGTGTTTCGTTCTGACTACCAACAACTATGCCAAGTATGGTTCACATCGGTCTATAACATGATATAGCTGTCATATAAACCGGTCTGGGGACTTGACTTCTTGAACTTCTAGAGGGCGCAATTCTTTTTCGATTTTGTTGAAATTTAGCAAGAAGTACTTTATTATGACTTTCAACAACTGTGCCGAATAAAGTTCAAATCGGTTCATAACCTGCTATAGCTGCCATATAAATCCATCTGGGATCTTTACTTCTTGAGCCTCTAGAGGTCGCAATTATTATCCGATTTGCATGAAATTTTGCACGACGGATCCTCTCCATTAACATACGTGTTTATTATGGTCTGAATCGGTTTATAGCCTGATACAGCTCCCATATAAATCGATCTCCCTATTTTACTTCTTGTGCCCCCAAATTCGAATTGGCTGACATTTTACACAGGTCTCCAACATATAATTGAATTGTGGTCCGTACCGGACCATATCGTGATATCGCTCTAACAGCAGAGAAAATCTTTTCTTTTATCCTTTTTATATCCTCCACCATAAGATGGGGAGTATACTAATTTCGTCATTCTGTTTGTAACTACTCGAAATATTCGTCTGAGACCCCATAAAGTATATTTATTCTTGATCCTCGCGACATTTTATGTCGATCTAGCCATGTCCGTCTGTCTGTCTGTCGAAAGCACGTTAACTTCCGAAGGAGTAAAGCTAGCCTCTTGAAATTTTGCACAAATACATCTTATTAGTGTAGGTCGGTTGGTATTGTAAATGGGCCATATCGGTCCATGTTTTGATATAGCTGCCATATAAACCGATCTTGGGTCTTGACTTCTTGAGCCTCTAGAGTGCGCAATTCTTATCCAATTGGAATGAAATATTGCACGACGTGTTTTGTTATGATTCAGAAACTGTGCCAAGTATGGTTTAAATCGGTCCATAACTTGATATTGCTGCCATATAAACCGATCTTGGGTCTTGACTTCTTGAGCCTCTAGAGTGCGCAATTCTTATCCGATTTGAATGCATTTTTGCACGAAGTGTTTTGTTTTGATATCCAACAACTGTGCCAAGTGTGGTTCAAATAGGTTCATAACCTGATATAGCTGTCATATAAACAGATCTGGGGACTTGACTTATTCTATTTTTCTATTCTATTCTATTCTATTCTTATTCTAGAGGGCGCAATTCCTATCCTATTTGGTTGAAAATTTTCATAAAGTATTTTATTCTTACTTTCAACAACTGTGTCAAAGAAGGTTCAAATCGGTTCATAACCTGATATAGCTGCCATATAAACCGATTTGGGATCTTATTTTCCCATTTGCCTGAAATTTTGTACTACGGATACTCTCATGACCATCAACATACGTGTTTATTATGATCTAAATCGGTCTATAGCCCGATACAGCTCCCATATAAATCGATCTCTCTATTTTACTTCTTGAGCCCCCAAAGGGCGCAATTCTTATTCGAATTGGCTGACATTTTACACAGGTCTCCAACATATAATTTAATTGTGGTGCTAACCGCACCATATCTTGATATCGCTCTAACAGCAGAGCAAATCTTTTCTTATATACTTTTTTTGGCTAAGAAGAGATGCCGGGAAAAGAACTTGACAAATGCGATCCATGGTGGAGGGTATATAAGATTCGGCCCGGCCGAACTTAGCACGCTTTTACTTCTTATATTATTAGTTTGCACAGATTCGATTAGTTTTACATTGACCCAGGGTGTAATTTTATCTCTAAGTCCTGTACGACGATTTTTAACAGTAGTAGAGTTTTGTATAGAAGATTGAATATGGCTTAACAAATTTTTTGTATCGACTGAGGGATTTCCGGTTTGAGACATTGAACAAAGACTGGCTTCAACGGAAGATTTTACCAATTCATAATGGCATATCAGGATTGAGATTAAACAGCATCCTGTACTTGTATACTGGCATCAATCAAACTAAATATTTTATTGTGATCACTCAATTTACATTCTATCGAAAAATTACCTAGAGGTTTTGAGATATTGGTGTTGACATGATCGAGACTAGTATAACTCTGAGGTCGCGTTACCATAGTGTGACAATTTATAAATCATAGTTCTGCAACGTGTTAAGAACATCATCAAATACATTGCCTTGAGTATCTATATTCGCGTCACCAATAAGAACAATTGGATTTCTCCCATGGCAGTTAAATACTCTGTCCAAAAAGCCATAAAACATGTCTGGTTGTCCTTCGGAGATATATAATAGGATATAATTATTGGGTTGCCCAAAAAGTAATTGCGGATTTTTTAAAAGAAAGTAAATGCATTTTTAATAAAACTTAGAATGAACTTTAATCAAATATACTTTTTTACATTTTTTTTCTAAAGCAAGCTAAAAGAAACGGATGATAACTGACAGAAGAAAGAATGCAATTACAGAGTCACAAGCTGTGAAAAAATTTGTCAACGCCGACTATATGAAAAATCCGCAATTACTTTTTGGGCAACCCAATATAACGGGTTCCCTTGGATCTTTAAATCTTGTAGTTTTAAAACGATAAAATCTATAAAATCTTTGCTTTCACATTCTGCACTTAGAACTTGCAAGTGGTTCTTAACAAATACAGAAGTGCCACCATATCCGTCAGATCGACAACAATGTATTACTTTGTAACCTAGCATATTAAAAATTTGCGTAACATTGAACCAGGTTTCTTGAACAGCAATAACCGCCGGTAAGTTATAAAAATTGCCCGAAATTTGAGATTTTTGAAAGATTTAGAAATTTTACTATAGAAGAAATACTTCTCACATTCACAGATATGATATTAAAATCGCTTTTATTTAAACGACGTAAAGTTTCAACAAATTAATTTAATTTGAAAAATAACAATTATTAATCAATGGAAAATAGAGAAATTGGAAACTAGCAAGATTTTAAAATATATTCCATAATTAGAATGGGGATTCATATTCGTTGTCTGAACCAGCTTCGGTGTGTTCCACTTGAGCCGAAAGACGTTCATGTGGGTGAAATGTTGCCGCTTCAGATAAAAGCTTATCAACATCATCCTCATTTCTTAGTAGCCTCGGTTTGTACAGTTCATTCCTTTATGCAAAAACTCTACACCCACTCGGATTATATGAGAGCTATATCAGTTTATGGACCAATTTGAACCATACTTAGCACAGTTATTGGATATCATAACAAAACACGTTGTGCAAAATTTCATTCCAATCGGATAAGAATTGCGCACTCTAGAGGCTCAAGAAGTCAAGACCCAAGATCGGTTTATATGGCAGCTATATCAGGTTATAAACCGAAATGAACAATACTTGGCACAGTTATTGGATATCATAACAAAACACGTCGTGCAAAATTTCATTCCAATCGGATAAGAATAGCGCACTCTAAAGGCTCAAGAAGTCAAGACCCAAGATCTGTTTATATGACAGGTATATCAGGTTATTAACCGATTTGAACCATACTTAGCACAGTTGTTGGATATCATAACAAAACACGTCGTGCATAATTTCATTCCAATCGGATAAGAATTGCGCACTCTAGAGGCTCAAGAAGTCAAGACCCAAGATCGGTTTATATGGCAGCTATATCAGATTATGTACCAATTTGAACCATACTTGGCACAGTTGTTGGATATCATAACAAAACACGTCGTGCAAAATTTCATCCCAATCGGATAAGAATTGCGCACTCTAGAGGCTCAAGAAGTCAAGACAAAAGATCGGTTTATATGGTAGCTATATCAAAACATAGACCGATTTAGCCCATTTACAATACCAACCGACCTTAACTAATAAGAAGTATTTGTGGAAAATTTCAAGCGGCTAGCTTCACTCCTTCGGAAGTTAGCGAGCTTCGACAGACAGGCGGACGAATGGACGGGCGGACGGACGGATATGGCTAGATCGATATAAAATGTCGCGATGATCAAGAATATGGTTAATTTATGGGGTCTTAGACGAATATTTCGAGTAGTTACAAACAGAATGACGAAATTAGTATATCCCCCTTCCTATGGTGGAGGGTATAAAAACGTTTTTGGTGTCGTCCTTTAATTTGGGTTTATAGCCATGAGTTTTGATTTTTCATTTTTATACCCTCCACCATGGGATGGGGGTATACTTATCTCGCCACTCTGTTTGTAACACCTCGAAATATGCGTGTAAGACTCCATAAAGTATATATATTCTTGATCGTCATGTCATTTTAAGTCGATCTAGCCATGTCCGTCAGTCCGTCCGTCTGTCTGTTGAAAGCTCGCTATCCTTCGAAGGAGTAAAGCTAGCCGCTTGAAATTTTGCACAAAAACTTTTTATTAGTGTAGGTCGTGTGGTATTGTAAATGGGCCAAATCGGTCCATGTTTTGACATAGCTGCCATATAAACCGATCTTGGGTTTTGACTTCTTGAGCCTCTAGGGAGCCCAATTCTTATCCGAATTCGCTGAAATTTTAAACGTAGTGTTTGGTAGCACTTCCAACAACTACGCTAAGTATGGTTTAATTCGGTCCATGTTTTGATATATTGTAATAGCTGCCATAAAAACCGATCTTGGGTCTTGACTTCTTGAGCTTCTAGAGGGCGCAATTCTCTTCCGATTTAACTGAAATTTTGCTTGTAGTGTTTTGGTATGACTTCCAACAACTGTGCTTAGTATGATTCAAATCGGTTCATAATCTGGTATAGCTGTCATGTAAACCGATCTTGGATCTTGACTTCTTGAGCCAATATAGCGCCCAATTCGCATCCGATTTGGCTGAAATTTAGCATGAGGTATTTTGTTATGGCTTTCATTAACTGTGCTAAGGATGGCGTAAATCGGTATAGAACCTGAAATAGCTGCCATATAAACCGATATGGGATTTTGACTTTTTGAGCCTCTAGGGGGCGGAATTCTCACCCGATTTGGCAGAAATTTTGTACAACGGCTTCTCTCATGACTTTCAACATCTTATATGGTCGGGATCGAACAATAGCTTGATACAGCTCCCATATGAACTTATCTCTCGATTTTGCTTTTTAGCCCCTACAATGCGCAATTCTTATCCGAATGAACTGAAATATTACACAATGACTTCTACATTGTTCAGCATTCGTTTATGGTCTGAATCGGACTACAACTTGATATAGCTCCAATTAGCTCCATAACAGTTCTTATTCAATATTCTACGTTTGTCTAAAAAGAGATACCGCGCATAGAACTCGACAAATGCGATCAATGGTGGAGGGTATTTAAGATTCGGCCCGGCCGAACTTATCACGCTCTTACTTGTTTGTATTGAATTTAACTACTACCGTTTGACTAACTCCCTTTTTATTCAAAAAACAAGTAAAAACGTGCAAAGTTCGCCCCGACAGAATCTTATATACCCTCCACTATGGATCGCATTTGTCCAGTTCTTTTCCCGGTATCTCTTTTAAGACAAACAAGGGACAACAGAAAATAATTGCTATGCTATTGGAGCAATATCAAGTTATGGTCCGTTCCGGACCATAATCAAATTTTGTGTTACAGACCATAGAAGAAGTCATTGTGTAAAATTTCAGTCAAATCCAATAGGAATTTGCGGCTATTAGGGCCTCAAGGAGTAAAATAGGGAGATTGGTTTATAGTGGAGGTGTATCAGGCTATAACCGACCACATTTGACACGTTATGGACCGATTTGAACTATATTTTCCACAGTTGTAAGAAGTCATAACAAAACACGTCATGAAATATTTTAGCCAGAGATATTTTTAGAGAAGTCAGGACCCCAGATCAGTTTAAAGGGCAGCTCTATCAGGTTATGGCCCGATTTCAACCATACTTAGCACAGTTGTTGAAAGTCGTAACAAAATACGTCATGCCAAATTTCAGCCAAATCGGATAAGAATTGCGCCCTGTAGTGGCTCAAGAAGTCAAGATTCAATATCGGTTTATTTGCAGCTATATCAGGTTATACACCGATTTTAACCACACTTAGCGCAGTTGTTGGAATTCATAACAAAACACATCATGCAAAATTTCAGCTAAATCTGATGGGAATTGCGCCCTCTAGATGCTCCCGAAGTCAAGCCCCAGATTGGATTATATGACAGCTATACCACGGTTATGGATCGATTTCAACCAAAATTAGCCCAGTTACTGGACGTCATATGTGCAAATTTTTAGGTAATTCGGATAAAAGTTGAGCCCTTAAGAAGCCCATGGAGTTAAGATACAAGACCTCTAATATCTTTTTAGGGTGGGGACACTTCGGCCTGAATGCGGATATCGAATTCGTGCCATTGAAGCCTATGACGTGGAACGCGTTCGAATCCTGGCGAGAACATCGGACAAAGCGGTGTTTATCTCCTTTTAATGTTGGTGACATTTGCGAGGTACAATGCCATGCATGGCCATTTTAAAAACTTTTCCCAAAGAAGTGTCGCACTGCGGATCGCCGTTCGGAATCGACTATAAAAAGAGATCCCTTATCATTGAGTTTAAACTTGAATCGAAAATCTCATTGATGTATGAGGATTTGCCTCTTCTCGATTCCTGGTGATAATGCTCTTCCATAGGGTAATGTCTCATTAGGCGAGGAATGGCACCTCAGACATTTTGACTCAAATATGGATACCAAATTCGTTTAGAGGGTGTTTATCGCTTCTACCCGATAGCTCAAAACAAGTAAAAAGGCGTTAAGTTCGGCCGGGCCGAACTTTGGATACCCACCACATCGGCTATATATTTAAACCACCTTTCATCACAATCCGGTGTAAATTGCATACCTTATGTCCCATATCAGTCATCAGTACAAGTCATAGTTCAATCGTGTATAACAAAATATTGGTCTTTTTAGAAGCTATAACTAACAAGTAAAAGCGTGCTAAGTTCGGCCGGGCCGAATCTTATATACCCTCCAACATGGATCGCATTTCTCGAGTTCTTTTCCCGGCATCTCTTCTTAGGCAAAACAGGATATAAGAAAAGATTTGCTCTGCTATTAGAGCGATATCAAGATATGGTCCGGTTTGGACCACAATTAAATTATATGTTGGAGACCTGTGTAAAATGTCAGCCAATTCGAATAAGAATTGCGCTCTTTGTGAGCTCAAAAAGTAAAATAGAGAGATCGATTTATATGGGAGCTGTATCGGGCTATGGACCGATTCAGACCATAATAAACACGTATGTTGATGGTCCGTCGTACAAAATTTCAGGCAAATCGGATAATAATTGCGACCTCTAGAGGCTCAAGAAGTCAAGATCCCAGATCGGTTTATATGGCAGCTATATCAGGTTATGAACCGACTTGTACTTTATTTGACATAGTTGTTGAAAGTAACAATAAAAAACGTCTTGCGAAATTTCAGCCAAATCGGATAGGAATTGCGCCCTCTAGAAGCTCAAGAAGTCATCGGTTTATATGACAGCTATATAAGGTTATTGACCGATTTGAACCATACTTGGCACAGTTGTTGGATATCGTAGCAAAACACGTCGTGCAAAATTTCATTCAAATCGGATAAGAATTGCGCACTCTAGAGGATCAAGAAGTCAAGACCCCAGATCGGTTTATATGGCAGCTATATCAGGTTATAAATCGTTTTGAACCATACTCAGCACAGTTGTTGGATATCATAAAAGAACACGTCGTGCAAAATTTCATATCAATCGGATAAGAATTGCGCACTCTAGAGGCTCAAGAAGTAAAGACCCAAGATCGGTTTATATGGCAGCTATATCAGGTTATGGACCGATTTGAACCATACTTGGTACAGTTGTTGGATATCATAACAAAACACGTCGTGCAAAATTTCATTCCAATCGAATAAGAATTGCGCACTCTAGAGGCTCAAGAAGTCAAGACCCAAGATCGGTTTATATGGCAGCTATATCAAAACATGGGCCGATATGGCCCATTTACAATACCAACCGACCTACACTAAAAAGAAGTATTTGTGCAAAATTTCAAGCGTCTAGCTTTACTCCTTCGGAAGTTAGCGTGCTTTCGACAGACAGACGGACGGACGGACGGACGGACGGACGGACGGACGGACAGACGGACGGACGGACGGACGGACGGACGGACATGGCTAGATCGACATAAAATTTCACGACGATCAAGAATATATATACTTTATGGGGTCTCAGACGAATATTTCGAGTAGTTACAATCAGAATGACGAAATTAGTATACCCTTATGGTGGAGGGTATAAAAAGAATATACCCGCATCCTTCGGTAGTGGGTATAATTATACAGCCTATGTTTGCTTCGAGACAACTTACACAATCTATGAAAATTTTAAGATAATCAGTTTAGCCTAGTATCACATAGTCATAATGAGTCTAATGGCGTTTTTGAGGGGTGGCGTGACCCCTGTACCTCGATCTGTTTTTGTATGCCAGATTCGAAATCTACTCCAGAATAACTTTTATTTGAGCCCTATATTGAAATGAGCGTCTGTTTGGGGTAGTTTTGTGGTATTCTACTCTCCAATATCTTTCAATTGATACCTATATTGTCCCGATCGGTCCACTTTTTATTTTGTATTGTGTTTTTTTTTTTTTGCATAAGGGGGACGGTCCTTCCCCCTTACCATACCGAAAAATTTTATGGCCTATGTTTCCTTCCAGACCAACGTACTCAAAATTTCGAGAAAATTGGTTTTGCCGTTTTTCAGTCTATACGGAAAAAACAAACCGATTCCCATATATCCGTGATTGGCTAATGTGCCCATTTTGGGCGTTTTTGTGGGGGTGGGGTGACCTCCTATACTTCAACATGAATTTGTATGCTAGATTTGTTATCTACTCCAGCATACTTTTCATTTGATACCCATATCGTCTTTATCGGTACACTTTTGATTTTGGGTGGTGTTTTCGGGGTAACGTTGGAGGGTGCGCCCCTTCCGTTATTAATAAATTATAAAATATATTCCTACTTCCTGACCAAATTCGCAATCTATTCCCGAATACCTTTCATTTGAGTCCCATCTTGTCATGATCGTTATAAAAACCTATTTTAAGAGGTTTTGGGGCTGGGGCGGTCCCCGAGGTACTTGGACCCAACTTTTATATTGAAATTCGTACTATTTTCTTGAATACTTTTCATGTGAATTCCATATTGTCCCGATCGGCGCACTTTTATTTTTGAGTAGAACTTTTTGGGTACACACAAATGACATGATAGGTAAATATTGACATGATCGGTAAATATGCCCGATTTAGAGGTATTTTGGGGAGTGGGGTGGTACCCCGAGCACTAAGCCATGAAAATATATCAGTAACGTGCTCTATTCTCATATATTAGAACCCGCAAAATTGGATTTAAAATTCGTTTTCTAATCTCAAATACCATTAACTTAAACCCCATATTGAAAAAGGCAGCAAATATATCCGGTTTGGGGTATGGGCCCTAAAAACTATGAATATCGAGCTCCACCTCCTTGAAGACCCAAATTGTCTTGGTGAGCAAATTCGTCCCACTTAGAGGTTGTTATGGTCCCCTAGAAAGTTGGTTCCGAATGTTGATATCAGATTCATGGTCTACTCCCAAATACCCTTCATTTGAGCTCCATTCGGCAAACATGACCGGTTTGGGGGTGTTTTGGGGGCCCCTCACTGATTTGGCTTTGAATATATATATCAGATTCGTCCTCTACTCTAAAATACCTCTTATTTGAGCCTCATATTGCAAAGGTCAGCAAATACTTCCTATTTGGGTGGTGGCGCCATAGACACTTTTCCCGAACATTGATATCAGATTCGTGCTTTATTGCCAAAGACCTTTCATTTGAGCCCCATATTGCTTTGGTCGTTAACTTGTCTTCTTTGAGGGATGTTCTCGGGGAAGGGCGGCCCCTCAAACACTTGGTCCCACATCTGGATATCAGGTTCATTTTTATACCCTCCACCATAAGATGGGGGGTATACTAATTTCGTCATTTTGATTGTAACTACTCGAAATATTCGTCTGAGACCCCATAAAGTATATATATTCTTGATCGTCGTGAAATTTTATGTCGATCTAGACATGTCCGTCCGTCTGTCCGTCTGTCCGTCCGTCCGTCCGTCCGTCCGTCCGTCCGTCCGTCCGTCCGTCCGTCCGTCCGTCCGTCCGTCCGTCCGTCCGTCCGTCCGTCCGTCCGTCCGTCCGTCCGTCTGTCTGTCGAAAGCACGCTAACTTCCGAAGGAGTAAAGCTAGCCGCTTCAAATTTTGCACAAATACTTCTTATTAGTGTAGGTCGGTTGGTATTGTAAATGGGCCATATCGGTCCACGTTTTGATACAGCTGCCATATAAACCGATCTTGGGTCTTGACTTCTTGAGCCTCTAGAGTGAGCAATTCTTATCCGATTAGAATGAAATTTTGCACGAAGTGTTTTGCTATGATATCTAACAACTGTGCCAAGTATAGTTCAAATCGGTTCATAACTTCACATAGCTGCCATATAAACCGATCTTGGGTCTTGACTTCTTGAGCCTCTAGCGTGTGGTATGGTTCAAATCCGTCCATAACCTGATATAGCTGCCATATAAACCGATTTTGGGTCTTGACTTCTTGAGCCTCTAGAGTGCGCAATTCTTATCCGATTGGAATGGAATTTCGCACGAAGTATTTCGTTATGATATCCAACAACTGTGCCAAGTATGGTTGAAATCGGTCCATAACCTGATATAGCTGCCATATAAACCGATCATGGGTCTTGACTTCTTGAGCCTCTAGAGGGCGCAATTCTTATCAGATTGGAATGGAATTTCGCACGAAGTATTTTGTTATAATATCCAACAACTGTGCCAAGTATGGTTGAAATCGGTCCATAACCTGATATAGCTGCCATATAAACCGATCTTCGGTCTTGATTTCTTGAGCCTCTAGAGGACGCAATTCCTATCCGATTTGGCTGAAATTTTGCATGACGTATTTTATTTTTACTTTCAACAACTGTGTCAAATAAGGTTCAAATCGGTTCATAACCTAATATAGCTGGCATATAAACCGATCTGGGATCTTGACTTCTTGACCCCTAGAGGTCGCAATTATTATCCGATATGCCTGAAATTTTGTACGATGGATTCTCTCATGACCATCAACAAACGTGTTTATTATTGACTGAATCGGTCTATATCCCGATACAGATCCCATATAAATCGTTGTCTCTATTTTACTTCGTGAGCCCCAATGGGCGCAATTCTTATACGAATTGGCTGAAATTTTACACAGGTCTCCAACATATAATTTAATTGTGGTCCGAACCGGACCATATCTTGATATCGTTTTAATAGCAGAGCAACTCTTTTCTTATATCCTTTCTTGCCTAAGAAGAGATGCCTGGAAAAGAACTCGACAAATGCGATCCATGGTGGAGGGTATATAAGATTCGGCCCGGCCGAACTTAGCACGCTTTAACTTGTTATTGTTACTTTCAACAACTATGTCAAATAAAGTACAAGTCGGTTCATAACCTGATATAGCTGCCATATAAACCGATCTGGGATCTTGACTTCTTGAGCCTCTAGAGGTCGCAATGATTATCCGATTTGCCTGAAATTTTGTACGACGTATTCTCTCATGACCGTTAACATACGTTTTTATTATGGTCTGAATCGGTCTATAGGCCGATACAGCTCCCATATAAATCGATCTCTCTAGTTTACTTCTTGAGCCCACAAAGGGCGCAATTCTTATTCGAATTGGCTGACATTTTACACAGGTCTCCAACATATAATTAAATTGTGGTCCAAACCGGACCATATCTTGATATCGCTCTAATAGCAGAGCAAATCTTTTTATACCCTCAACCATAAGATGGGGGGTATACTAATTTCGTCATTCTGATTGTAACTACTCGAAATATTCGTCTGAGACCCATAAAGTATATATATTCTTGATCGTCGTGAAATTTGATGTCGATCTAGCCATGTCCGTCCGTCTGTCCGTCCGTCCGTCTGTCTGTCGAAAGCACGCTAACTTCCGAAGCAGTAAAGCTAGCCGCTTGAAATTTTGCACAAATACTTCTTATTAGTGTAGGTCGGTTGGTATTGTAAATGGGCCATATCGGTCCATAACCTGATATAGCTGCCATATAAACCGATCTTGGGTCTTGACTTCTTGAGCCTCTAGAGTGCGCAATTCTTATCCGATTGGAATGAAATTTTGCACGACGTGTTTCGTTATAATATCCAACAACTGTGCCAAGTATGGTTCAAATCGGTCCATAACCTGATATAGCTGCCATATAAACCAATTCTTCTTATCCAATTTAAATGAATTTTGGCACGAGTATTTTGTTATGATATCCAACAACTGTGCCAAATATGGTTCAAATCGGTTCATAACCTGATATAGCTGTCATATTAACAGATCTGGGGACTTGACATCTTGACCCTCTAGGGGGCGCAATTCTTTTCCAATTTGGCTGAAATTTCGCAATACCTTTTTATACCCTCCACCATAGGATGGGGGGTATACTAATTTCGTCATTCTGATTGTAACTAAATATTCGTCTGAGACCCCATAAAGTATATATATTCTTGATCGTCGTGAAATTTTATGTCGATCTAGCCATGTCCGTCCGTCTGTCCGTCCGTCCGTCCGTCCGTCCGTCTGTCCGTCCGTCCGTCCGTCCGTCCGTCCGTCTGTCTGTCGAAAGCACGCTAACTTCCGAAGGAGTAAAGCTAGCCGCTTGAAATTTTGAACAAATACTTTTTATTAGTGTAGGTCGGTTGGTATTGTAAATGGGCCATATCGGTCCATAACCTGATATAGCCGCCATATAAACCGATCTTGGGGCTTGACTTCTTGAGCCTCTACAGTGCGCAATTCTTATCCGATTGTAGTGAAATTGTGCACGACGTGTTTTGTTATGATATCCAACAACTGTGCCAAGTATGGTTCAAATCGGTCCATAACCTTATATAGCTCTCATATAAACCGATCTTGGGTCTTGACTTCTTGAGCCTCTAGAGGGCGCAATTCCTATCCAATTTGAATGAATTTTGGCACGTAGTATTTGGTTATGATATCCAACAATTGTGCCAAGTATGGTTCAAATCGGTTCATAACCTGATATAGCTGTCATATAAACAGATATGGGGACTTGACTTCTTGAGCTTCTAGAGGGCTCAATTTCTATCCGATTTGGCTGAAATTTCGCAAGACGTTTTTTATTGTTACTTTCAACAACTATGTCAAATAAAGTACAAGTCGGTTCATAACCTGATATAGCTGCCATATAAACCGATCTGGGATCTTGACTTCTTGAGCCTCTAGAAGTCGCAATTATTATCCGATTTGCCTGAAATTTTTTACGACGTATTCTCTCATGACCATTAACATACGTGTTTATTATGGTCTGAATCGGTCTATAGCCCGATACAGCTCCCATATAAATCGATCTCTCTATTTTACTTCTTGAGCCCACAAAGAGCGCAATTCTTATTCGAATTGGCTGACATTTTATGCAGGTCTCCAACATATAATTTATTTGTGGTCCAAACCGGACCATATCTTGATATCGCTCTAATAGCAGAGCAAATCTTTTCTTATATCCTTTTTTCTTGCCTAAGAAGAGATGCCGGGAAAAGAACTCGACAAATGCGATCCATGGTGGAGGGTATATAAGATTCGGCCCGGCCGAACTTAGCACGCTTTTACTTGTTTATTGTTACTTTGAACAACTATGTCAAATAAAGTACAAGTCGGTTCATAACCTGATTTAGCTGCCATATAAACCGATCTGGGATCTTGAATTATCCGATTTGCCTGAAATTTTGTACGACGTATTCTCTCATGACCACTAACATACGTGTTTATTATGGTCTGAATCGGTTTATAGCCCGATACAGCTCCCATATAAATCGATCTCTCTATTTTACTTCTTGAGCTCACAAAGAGCGCAATTCTTATTCGAATTGGCTGACATTTTATACAGGTCTCCAACATAAATATAATTTAATTGTGGTCCAAACCGGACCATATCTTAATATCGCTCTAATAGCAGAGCAAATCTTTTCTTATATCCTTTTTATACCCTCCACCATAAGATGGGGGGTATACTAATTTCGTCATTCTGTTTGTAACTACTCGAAATATTCATCTGAGACCCCATAAAGTATATATATTCTTGATCGTCGTGACATTTTATGTCGATCTAGCCATGTCCGTCCGTCTGTCCGTCCGTCCGTCCGTCCGTCTGTCTGTCGAAAGCACGCTAACTTCCGAAGGAGTAAAGCTAGCCGCTTGAAATTTTGCACAAATACTTCTTATTAGTGTAGGTCGGTTGGTATTGTAAATGGGCCATATCGGTCCATAACCTGATATAGCTGCCATATAAACCGATCTTGGGTCTTGACTTCTTGAGCCTCTAGAGTGCGCAATTCTTATCCGATTGGAATGAAATTTTGCACGACGTGTTTCGTTATGACATCCAACAACTGTGCCAAGTATGGTTTAAATCGGTCCATAACCTGATACAGCTGCCATATAAACCGATCTTGGGTCTTGACTTCTTGAGCCTCTAGAGTGCGCAATTCTTATCCGATTGGAATGAAATTTTGCACGACGTGTTTTGTTACGATATCCAACAACTGTGCCAAGTATGGTTCAAATCGGTCCATAACCTGATATAGCTGTCATATAAACCGATCTTGGGTCTTTACTTCTTGAGCCTCTAGAGGGCGCAATTCTTATCCAATTTGAATGAATTTTGGCACGTAGTATTTGGTTATGATGTCCAACAACTGTGCCAAATATGGTTCAAATCGGTTCATAACCTGATATAGCTGCCATATAAACCGATCTGGGATCTTGACTTCTTCAGCCTCTAGAGGTCGCAATTATTATCCGATTTGCCTGAAATTTTGTACGACGGATTCTCTCATGACCATTAACATACGTGTTTATTATGGTCTGAATCGGTTTATAGCCTGATATAGCTCCCATATAAATCGATCTCTCTATTTAACTTCTTTTCTTATATCCTTTTTATACCCTCCACCATAAGATGGGGGGTATACTAATTTCGTCATTCTGTTTGTAACTACTCGAAATATTCGTCTGAGACCCCATAAAGTATATATATTCTTGATCGTCGTGAAATTTTATGTCGATCTAGCCATGTCCGTCCGTCTGTCCGTCCGTCCGTCCGTCCGTCCGTCTGTCTGTCGAAAGCACGCTAACTTCCGAAGGAGTTAAGCTAGGCGCTTGAAATTTTGCACAAATACTTCTTATTAGTGTAGGTCGGTTGGTATTGTAAATGGGCCATATCGGTCCATGTTTTGATATAGCTGCCATATAAACCGATCTTGGGTCTTGACTTCTTGAGCCTCTAGAGTGCGCAATTCTTATACGATTAGAATGAAATTTTGCACGACGTGTTTTTTTATGACATCCAACAACTGTGCCAAGTATGGTTCAAATCGGTTCATAACCTGATACAGCTGCCATATAAACCGATCTGGGATCTTGACTTCTTGAGCCTCTAGAGGTCGCAATTATTATCCGATTTGCCTGAAATTTTGTACGACGGATTCTCTCGTGACCATTAACATACGTGTTTATTATGGTCTGAATCGGTTTATAGCCTGATATAGCTCCCATATAAATCGATCTCTCTATTTTACTTCTTGAGCCCACAAAGGGCGCAATTCTTATTCTAATTGGCTGATATTTTACACAGGTCTCCAACATATAATTTAATTGTGGTCCAAACCGGACCATATCTTGATATCGCTCTAATAGCAGAGCAAATCTTTTCTTATATCCTTTTTATACCCTCCACCATAAGATGGGGGGTATACTAATTTCGTCATTCTGTTTGTAACTACTCGAAATATTCATCTGAGACCCCATAAAGTATATATATTCTTGATCGTCGTGAAATTTTATGTCGATCTAGCCATGTCCGTCCGTCCGTCCGTCCGTCCGTCCGTCCGTCCGTCCGTCCGTCCGTCCGTCTGTCTGTCGAAAACACGCTAACTTCCGAAGGAGTAAAGCTAGCCGCTTGAAATTTTGCACAAATACTTCTTATTAGTGTAGGTCGGTTGGTATTGTAAATGGGCCATATCGGTCCATGTTTTGATATAGCTGCCATATAAACCGATCTTGGGTCTTGACTTCTTGAGCCTCTAGAGTGCGCAATTCTTATCCGATTGGAATGAAATTTTGCACGACGTGTTTCGTTATGACATCCAACAACTGTGCCAAGTATGGTTCAAATCGGTCCATAACCTGATACAGCTGCCATATAAACCGATCTTGGGTCTTGACTTCTTGAGCCTCTAGAGTGCGCAATTCTTATCCGATTGGAATGAAATTTTGCACGACGTGTTTTGTTACGATATCCAACAACTGTGCGAAGTATGGTTCAAATCGGTTTATAACCTGGTATAGCTGTCATATAAACCGATCTTGGGTCTTGACTTCTTGAGCCTCTAGAGGGCGCAATTCTTATCCAATTTGAATGAATTTTGGCACGTAGTATTTGGTTATGATGTCCAACAACTGTGCCAAATATGGTTCAAATCGGTTCATAACCTGATATAGCTGCCATATAAACCGATCTGGGATCTTGACTTCTTGAGCCTCTAGAGGTCGCAATTATTATCCGATTTGCCTGAAATTTTGTACGACGGATTCTCTCATGACCATTAACATACGTGTTTATTATGGTCTGAATCGGTTTATAGCCTGATATAGCTCCCATATAAATCGATCTCTCTATTTAACTTCTTTTCTTATATCCTTTTTATACCCTCCACCATAAGATGGGGGGTATACTAATTTCGTCATTCTGTTTGTAACTACTCGAAATATTCGTCTGAGACCCCATAAAGTATATATATTCTTGATCGTCGTGAAATTTTATGTCGATCTAGCCATGTCCGTCCGTCTGTCCGTCCGTCTGTCCGTCCGTCTGTCTGTCGAAAGCACGCTAACTTCCGAAGGAGTTAAGCTAGGCGCTTGAAATTTTGCACAAATACTTCTTATTAGTGTAGGTCGGTTGGTATTGTAAATGGGCCATATCGGTCCATGTTTTGATATAGCTGCCATATAAACCGATCTTGGGTCTTGACTTCTTGAGCCTCTAGAGTGCGCAATTCTTATCCGATTTGAATGACATTTTGCACGACGTGTTTTGTTACGATATCCAACAACTGTGCCAAGTATGGTTCAAATCGGTTCATAACCTGATATAGCTGTCATATAAACCGATCTTGGGTATTGACTTCTTGAGCCTCTAGAGGGCGCAATTCTTATCCAATTTGAATGAATTTTGGCACGTAGTATTTTGTTATGATATCCAACAAATGTGCCAAATATGTTTGAAATCCGTTCATAACCTGATACAGCTGCCATATAAACCGATCTGGGATCTTGACTTCTTGAGCCTCTAGAGGTCGCAATTATTATCCGATTTGCCTGAAATTTTGTACGACGGATTCTCTCATGACCATTAACATACGTGTTTATTATGGTCTGAATCGGTTTATAGCCTGATATAGCTCCCATATAAATCGATCTCTCTATTTTACTTCTTGAGCCCACAAAGGGCGCAATTCTTATTCGAATTGGCTGAAATTTTACACAGGTCTCCAACATATATTTTAATTGTGGTCCGAACTGGACCATATCTTGATATCGCTCTAATAGCAGAGCAAATCTTTTCTTATATCCTTTTTTTGCCTAAGAAGAGATGCCAGGAAAAGAACTCGACAAATGGGATCCATGGTGGAGGGTATATAAGATTCGGTCCGGCCGAACTTAGCACGCTTTTACTTGTTTTTGCCTAAGAAGAGATGCCGGGAAAAATATAAGATTCGGCCCGGCCGAACTTAGCACGCTTTTGCTTGTTTCTGATATTTTTGGCATGGGTATGCCTAAGATGCTTACCCATGCGCAATGGTGACATTAGATAGGCCGAAAAAACTGGAAATTCGATTGAATTCAAAAATATCTCTCCACCATGGATCGCATTTGTCGAGTTCTTTTGCCGACATCTCTTCTTAGGCAAAAAAGGATAAAAGAAAAGATTTGCTCTGCTATTAGAGCGATATCACGATATGGTCCGCTACGGACCACAATTCAATTATATGTTGGAGACCTGTGTCAAATGTCAGCCAATTCGAATAAGAATTTGGGCGCTCAAGAAGTAAAATAAAGAGATCGATTTATATGGGAGCTGTATCAGGCTATAGACCGATTCATGTTGATGGTCATGAGAGGATCCGTCGTACAAGATTTCAGGCAAATCGGATAATAATTGCGACCTCTAGAGGCTCAAGAAGTCAAGATCCCAAATCGGTTTATATCGCAGCTATAGCAGGTTATGAACCGATTTGAACTTTATTCGGCACAGTTGTCGAAAGTCATAATAAAATACTTCATGCTAAATTACAGCCAAATCGAATAAGAATGCGCCCTCTAGAAGCTCAAGAAGTCAATTCCCCAAAACGGTTTATATGACAGCTTTATCGGGTTATGGACCGATTTGAACCATACTTGGCCCAGTTGTTGAAACACGTTGTGCAAAATTTCATTCCAATCGGATAAGAATTGCGCCCTCTAGAGGCTCAAGAAGTCAAGACCCAAGATCGGATTATATGCCAGATATATCAGGATATTGACAGATTTGAGCCATACTTGGCGCAGTTGTTAAAAGTCATAGCGAAACACGTCGTGCAAAGTTTCATTCCAATCGGATAAGAATTGCGCCCTCTAGAGGCTCAAGAATCAAAACCCAAGATCGGATTATATGGCAGCTATATCAATACATGGACCGATATGGCCCATTTACAATCCCAACCGACTTACGCTAATAAGAAGTATTTGTGCAAAATTTCCAGTGGCTAGCTTTACTCCTTCGAAAGTTTGCGTGCTTTCGACAGACATACGGACGGACGGACACGGCTAGATCGATATAAAATGTCACGACGATCAAGAATATATATACTTTATGGGGTCTCAGATGAGTATTTCGAGTAGTTATAAACAGAATGACGACATTAGTATACCCCCATCCTATGGTGGGGGTATAAAATTATCAGAAAAAATTTTGTGCACTGGATGTTCCTTCAATAATAGTTGCTACAATAATCATTATCCATTTAAGACTTTAGTACAGAAACTTACGTCCTAGATAACTAAATTTCTTTTTATACCCACCACCGACGGATGGGGGTATATTCATTTTGTCATTCCATTTTGCAACACTTCCATTGTTTTGCAACACATCGAAATATCCATTTCCGACCCTATAAAGTATATATATTCTTGATCAGCGTAAAAATCTAAGACGATCTAGACATGTCCGTCCGTCTGTCTGTTGAAATCATGCTACAGTCTTCAAAAATAGAGATATTGAGCTGAAATTTTGCACAGGTTCTTTTTTTGTCCATAAGCAGGTTAAGTTCGAAGATGGGCTATATCGGACTATATCTTGATATAGTCCCCATATAGACCGATCCGCCGATTTAGGGTCTTAGGCCAATAAAGGCCACATTTATTAACCGATTTTGATGAAATTTGGGACAGTGAGTTGCGTTAGGCCCTTCGACATTCTCCGTCAATTTGGCTCAGATCGGTCCAGATTTGGATATAGCTGTCATAAAGACCGATTCTCCAATTTAGGGTCTTAGGCCCATAAAAGCCACTTTTTTATCCGATTTTGCTGAAATTCGGGACAGTGAGTTGTGTTAGGCCCTTCGACATCCTCCATCAGTTTGGCCCAGATCGGTTTAGATTTGGATATAGCTGCCATATAGACCAATCCTCCGATTTAGGGTCATAGGCCCATAAAAGCTACATTTATTACCCGTTTTTGCTGAAATTTGGGACAGTGAGTTGTTTTGACATCGTACGTCAATATGGCTCAGATCGGTTCAGATTTGGATATAGCTGCCATATAGACCGATTCTCCAATTTAGGGTCTTAGGCCCATAAAAGCCACATTTATTATCCGATTTTGAGAAAATTTTGGACAGTGAGTTGTATTAGGCATTTCAACATCCTCCGTCAATTTGGCTCAGATCGGTCCATATATGGATATAGCTGCCATATAGACCGATCTCTCGGTTTTAGGTTTTGGGGCCATAAATAGCGCATTTATTGTCCGATGTTGCCGAAATTTGGGACAAAGAGTTAAGTTAAGCCCCTCCACATATTTCTGCAATTTGGTCTAGATCGATCAAGATTTGCATATAGCTGCCATATAAACCGATCACTCGATTTAAAGTCTTGGCCCCATAAAAGGCGCATTTTTAATCCGATTGCACTGAAATTTGACACACTGACTTATGTTATGCTTTTCGACATCCGTGTCGTATATAGTTCAGATCGGTTTATTTTTAGATATAACTACTAAAAAGACCAATATTTTGTTATATACAATTGAACAATAACTAATACTTATTAGTATCTGGTCCAAATCGGAACATATATTGATATAGCTGCTATGGGACATAAGGTATGAATTTTGCACCGGATTTTGAGGAAAGGTGGTTCACATATATATCCGAGGTGGTGGGTATCCAACGCCTTTTTATTTGTTTCTTTTTATACCATCCGTCACAATCTAATTTCGTCATTCCGTTTGTAAACCAGCGAAATATTCATGAGACCCAAGAAAGTATATATGTATATTTTTGATCGCTTTGACATTCTAAGTCGATTTAGCCATGTCGGTCCGTCTATCTGTCGAACGCACGCTAACTTTCGGAGGGATAAAGCTAGGCGCATGAAATTTTGCACAAATACTTCCTATTAGTGTAGGTCAGTTGGGATTGTAAATGGGCCATATTGGTTTATGTTTTGATATAGCTGCCATATAAACCGAACTTGGATGTTAACCACTTGAGCCCCTAAACGCTGCACTTCTTATCCGATTTATCTCAAATGTTGTTATGACTTCCACCATCTGTGCTAAGTATGTTTTAAACCGGTTTAAAGCTTGATATAGCTCCCATATAAACCGATCACCTAATTTGACTCTTTGAGCCCCTAGAGGGCGCAATTCTGATTTGGCCAAATAAATTCTGCGATTTGGCTAAACACTATTTTAACGACTTCTCCTACGACCTTCCACCAACGTGTCAAATATGGTCGGATTGGGACCTCCCGATTTTAATTCTTGAGCCACTATAGGGCTCAATTCTTATTAAATTTTGGCTGACATTTTGCACAATTACTTTTACTCCAACAGCATAACCAAGCATGGTCCGAACCGGTTGATAACTTGAAATAGCTCCAATAGCTTTTCAATTTTTATCTATTATCCTTTGTTTGCCTATAAAGAGATATCGGGCAAAAAAATGACAAATGAGATCCAGGGTAGAGGGTATATAAGATTCGACTCGGCCGAACTTTTCACGCTGTGTTGGGCTGGACTATAAAAAGGAGGCTTCTTATCTTTGAGCTAAATTTTCAATCAAACCCGCTCCACAGAGTTTTCGCTTTCGAAACGTAGAAAAATGCCACCTCTGTTACGTAGCCTACTCTCCAATAGCTCTGATTCTGTGTACGTTCGTTGAGCCTTCCCCTCTAACAGTTAAGCACAAACTTGGATATTCGCACTCTACTAAATAAATTTTTATCTATGGGGAAATCTGTGGGAAATTTAAAAAATAATACAGTAATTAACCGCAACGAAATTCATATATACAATTTTTATACCCACCACCGAAGGATGGGGGTATATTCATTTTGTCATTCTGTTTGCAACACATAGAAATATCCATTTCTGACCCTATAAAGTATATATATTCTTGATCAGCGTAAAAATCTAAGACGATCTAGACATGTCCGTCCGTCTGTCTGTTGAAATCAAGCTACAGTCTTTAAAAAAAAGAGATATTGTATTTGTATTTTATTATTATAAAACCCATACAAAAGACAGGGTCTTATATAAAGCATAGGTTAGTAAATTGATAAATACAATGAGGTCAACAAATTTTCATTAAATAGAACAATTTAAGCAAGTTACTGATACAATATTTAAGTAAAAACAAGTAAAAGCGTTTTAAGTTCGGCCGGGCCGAATCTTATATACCCTCCACCATGGATCGCATTTGTCGAGTTCTTTTCCCGGCATCTCTTCTTAGGCAAAAAAGGATATAAGAAAAGATTTGCTCTGCTATTAGAGCGATATCAAGATATGGTCCGGTTTGGACCACAATTAAATTATATGTTGGAGACCTGTGTAAAATGTCAGCCAATTCGAATAAGAATTGCGCCCTTTGTGGGGTCAAGAAGTAAAATAGAGAGATCGATTTATATGGGAGCTGTATCGGGCTATATACCAATTCAGACCATAATAAACACGTATGTTAATGGTCATGAGAGAATCCGTCGTACAAAATTTCAGGCAAATCGGATAATAATTGCGACCTCTAGAGGCTCAAGAAGTCAAGATCCCAGATCGGTTTATATGGCAGCTATATCAGGTTATGAACCGATTTGAACCATATTTGGCACAGTTGTTGGATATCATAACAAAATACTATGTGCCAAAATTCATTCAAATTGAATAAGAACTGAGCCCTCTAGTGGCTCAAGAAGTCAAGACCCAAGATCGGTTTATATGACAGCTATATCAGGTTAATAACCGATTTGAACCATACTTGGCACAGTTATTGGATATCGTACCAAAACACGTCGTGCAAAATTTCATTAAAATCGAATAAGAATTGCGCACACTAGAGGCTCAAGAAGTCAAAACCCCAGATCGGTGTATATGGCAGCTATACCAGGTTATAAACCGATTTGAACCATACTTCGCACAGTTGTTGGATATCGTACCAAAACACGTCGTGCAAAATTTCATTAAAATCGAATAAGAATTGCGCACACTAGAAGCTCAAGAAGTCAAAACCCCAGATCGGTGTATATGGCAGCTATATCAGGTTATAAACCGATTTAAACCATACTTCGCACAGTTGTTGGATATAATAACAAAACACGTCATGCAAAATTTTATTCCAATCGGATAAGAATTGCGCACTCTAAAGGCTCAAGAAGTCAAGACCCAAGATCGGTTTATATGGCAGCTATATCAGGTTATGAACCGATTTGAACCATACTTCGCACAGTTGTTGAATATCATAACAAAACACGTCGTGCAATATTTCATTCCAATCGGATAAGATTTGCGCACTCTAGAGGCTCAAGAAGTCAAGACCCAAGATCGGTTTATATGGCAGCTATATCAAAACATGGACCGATATGGCCCATTTGCAATACCAACCGACCTAAACTAATAAGAAGTATTTGTGCAAAATATCAAGCGGCTAGCTTTACTCCTTCGGAAGTTAGCGTGCTTTCGACAGACAGACGGACGGACGGACGGACGGACGGACAGACGGACAGACGGACGGACGGACGGACAGACGGACGGACATGGCTAGATCGATATAAAATTTCACGACGATCAAGAATATATATACTTTATGGGGTCTCAGACGAATATTTCGTGTAGTTACAATCATAATGACGAAATTAGTATACCCCCCATCTTATGGTGGAGGGTATAAAAAGGATATAAGAAAAGATTTGCTCTGCTATTAGAGCGATATCAAGATATGGCCCGGTTTGGACCACAATTAAATTATATGTTGGAGACCTGTGTAAAATGTCAGCCAATTCGTATAAGGATTGCGCCCATTTGGGGCTCAAGAAGTAAAATAGAGAGATCGATTTATATGGGAGCTGTATCGGGCTATAGACAGATTCAGACCATAATAAACACGTATGTTGATAGTCATGAGAGGATCTGTAGTACAAAATTTCAGGCAAATCGGATAATAATTGCGACCTCTATAGGCTCAAGAAGTCAAGATCAATCAATCAGGTTATGAACCGACTTGTACTTTATTTGATATAGTTGTTGAAAGTAACAATAAAAAAACGTCTTGCGAAATTTCAGCCAAATCGGATAGGAATTGCGCCCTCTAGAAGCTCAAGAAGTCAAGACCCAAGATCGGTTTATATGACAGCTATATAAGGTTATGGACCGATTTGTTGTTGGATGTCATAACAAAACACGTCGTGCAAAATTTTACTCCAATCGGATAAGAATTTCGCACTCTAGAGGCTCAAGAAGTCAAGACCCCAGATCGGTTTATATGGCAGCTATATCAGGTTATATACCGATTTAAACCATACTCGGCACAGTTGTTGGATATCATAAAAGAACGCGTCGTGCAAAATTTCATCCCAATCGGATGAGTATTGCGCACTCTAGAGGCTCAAGAAGTCAAGACCCAAGATCGGTTTATATGGCAGCTATATCAAAACATGGACCGATATGGCCCATTTACAATACCAACCGACCTACACTAATAAGAAGTATTTGTGCAAAATTTCAAGCGGCTAGCTTTACTCCTTCGGAAGTTAGCGTGCTTTCGACAGACAGACGGACGGACGGACATGGCTAGATCGACATAAAATTTCACGACGATCAAGAATATATATACTTTATGGGGTCTCAGACGAATATTTCGTGTAGTTACAATCAGAATGACGAAATTAGTATACCCCCCATCTTATGGTGGAGGGTATAAAAACAAATAATTAATTAAAATGATTATAAATCAAAGATTTGAACTGTCGTGCATTACTTATAATTTGAATACTATTGGAAAGATTATTCCAGAGACGTATAGCATTAACAAAGGACTGTTGTTCAGATACACGATATTGATGACGTATTTGTATTACTTATTTACCTCTTGTAGAGTTGGCGAAACGCAATACAGGAGCCAGATAAGACCGTTCATTGGTATAAATTATCTTGTGGATCATTTGCAACGAGCGTATCTTAAGGAACGGGTTAAATGAGACACCATATACAAAACTTGTCTGGCAAAGTCAGATACCAGATCTCTTCTACGTAAACCAAAAGTGTATCTAACGACATAGTTAAAGGCCACGTGCAGTTTTTCCTATGAGTTACATCACAACCGTAAAAAACCTCGCAAGAGTATAATAGTTTCGGCACATTAAATGTCCTAGCCAAAAGCATTCTAGTTGACAAAGGGGTATACTGACGACTCATATATTGCATAAGTTTCGTAAAACGCCGTAGGTCCTGCCCACTGTCATACTGACATGATTCTTCCATGAAAGTTTATCATCAAACTCCAAACCAAGGTTTCTTGCAGATGAAACAATCTCAATTGGGGCTCCAGCAATTGCCACATCAAGATTGGGCGGCATTGTCACCCGATTCCTACCAATTACAAGGCACTTTGACTTTGTTGGATTTAAAAGAAGTCCGTTGGCGTTTGCCCATGTGTTTATCCTATCCAAGTCATTATTAAGTCGAAGTCCGCCATCGATCAGCATCTCCGGCGAGGAGCTCATATACAGCTGTACGTTGTCGGCAACATATGAATACCACAGTTGCGCAACTGTCCAGGGGCCCAATACAGATCCCTGTGGAACACCTCTTGAGACGGGAAGATAACTAGAACACCGGCTATTAACACGTACCTATTGGCTTCTATTCGAAAGAAAGGAATATATAAGATCCATTGTTCTTTAAGAAAATGATCTAAAAGAACAAGAAAGGTAACTTTATCGCTGTCAATATCACTCCTTACATCTTCAACTACTTTCAAAAGTGTAGTAGTGCAACTGTGCTTTGGCCGGAAACCAGATTGAAAATCTGTTAGCAGCGAATTATTCGCAATATGTTCTGATATTTTCCGGTTGACTAGAGTCTCAAATATCTTTTGATACGTATGGAAGTATTGTTATTGGTCTAAATTCCTGGTTATTCTTTGGTATTGGGACTATCCTTACCCGTTTCTAAGACTGTGGATAGCAACTCCTTAAAATAATATTCTTAAAAAGATGGCATATATACGGAAGAATAATGGGTAGAATTATCCTAAAAATCTTGTGTCAATACCATCAGAACCAATGGCATTATATTTATAGAATCTACAGCGCTAACGATATCGCTTTTTTCAAAACGCTCAAGATCAAACCGTAGGTCTGGTGAGGTGTTGTTACGGTTTACGTTACTTGCACTGTCGTAGAAATGTACGTTTGGCTCAGGAAAAGATATGTTCAAGAAACTCCTATTAATCTCATCTAAATCAAAATGTCTATAATTTGATGCATTATCACTTCCTATTCCAATTGACTCAATATGTCTCCAAGTATCTTTCGTGTTCAATGCCTCTTGAAATTTACGACCAAAATAAGCTATTTTCTTCGTCTTTATACATGAAGTGGTCTGATTCCTCGCACGCTTGTAATCATTTAAAAGTTCAGGTATTCTAAACCGCTCGTTCGGCAAAAATATATTTAAATTTGTCTGTTGAACTAGACGAAGCAATGGGTCTGAAATCTATGTCATGTCTTATATAGGTAGCAACTCCACCACCTCTGCCATCCCTATCGGATCTTAAAAATCTGTAACCATCTACAGTTAACAGTCTATTCCCATAATGTGGTTGAAACCATGTCTCAGAGATCGCAATAACGTCTTAAATATATAGCGAAACTCATCAATTTTGTTCTTAAGGCTCTGAGCATTTATATGCACATTTTTCAGTCCTGGCTTCTGTCGCGCTAGAACCATGACCATCAAGTGTAGATTGTCTCTAGAATTTTCCCTTTCATTACGAGGGAACAACATATTGAGAAACATAGATGTAATTGTACACAGTACAAATCTTTGATTTTAAATTTATATATGAAAAGGCAACGTTATTTTGTTTGAAAGATAAATAACAAGTAAAAGCGTGCTAAGTTCGGCCGGGCCGAATCTTATATACCCTCCACCATGGAGCGCAGTTGTCGAGATCTTTTCCCGACATCTCTTCTTAGGCAAAAAGTGATATAAGAGCGATATAAAGATATGATCCGGTTTAGACCACAATTAAATTATATGTTGGAGACCTGTGTAGAATGTCAGCCAATTCGAGTAAGAATTGCGCCCTTTGGGGGCTCAAGAAGTAAAATAGAGAGATCGATTTATATGGGAGCTGTATCGGGCTATAAACAGATTTAGACCATAATCAACACGTATGTTGACGGTCAAGAGAGGATCCATCGTACAAAATTTCAGGCAAGATCAAGATCCCAGATCGGTTTACATGGCAGCTATATCAGGTTATGAACCGATTTAAACCTTATTTGACACAGTGGTTGAAAGAAAAAATAAAAAACGTCATGCAAAATTTCAGCCAAATCAGGTAGGAATTGCGTCCTCTAGAAGCTCAAGAAGTCAAGTCCCCAGATCTGTTTATATGACAGCTATATCAGTTTATGAGCCGATTTGAACCATTTTTGGCACACTTGTTGGATATCATAAAAAAAACATGTCGTGCAAAATTTCAATCCAAACTGATAAGAATTGCGCACTATAGAGGCTTAAGAAGTCAAGACCCAAGATCGGTTTATATGGCAGCTATATCAGGTTATGGACCGATTTGAACCATACTTAGCACAGTTGTTTAATATCATAACAAAACACGTCGTGCAAAATTTCATTGTAATCGGCTAGAGGCTTAAGAAGTCAAGACCCAAGATCGGTTTATATGGCAGCTATATCAGGTTAAGGACCGATTAGGACCATACTTGGCACAGTTGTTGAATATCATAACAAAACACGTCGTGCAAAATTTCATTCCAATCGGATAAGAATTGCGCACTCTAGAGGCTCAAGAATTCAAGACCCAAGATCGGTTTATATGGCAGCTATATCAGATTATGGACCGATTTGAACCATATTTAGCACAGTTGTTGGATATCATAACAAAACACGTTGTGCCAAAATTCATTCAAATCGGATAAGAATTGGGCACTCTAGAGGCTCAAGAAGTCAAGACCCAAGATCGGTTTATATGGCAGCTATATCAGATTATGAACCGATTTGAACCATACTTGGCACAGTTGTTGAACATCATAACAAAACACGTCGTGCCAAAATTCATTCAAATCGGATAAGAATTGTGCACTCTAGAGGCTCAAGAAGTCAAGACCCAAGATCGGTTTATATGGCAGCTATATCAGATTATGAACCGATTTGAACCATACTTGGCACAGTTGTTGAATGTCATAACAAAACACGTCGTGAAAAATTTCGTGCCAATCGGATAAGAATTGCGCACTCTAGAGGCTCAAGAAGTCAAGACCCAAGATCGGTTTATATGGCAGCTATATCAAAACATGGACCGATATTTATAATACCAACCGACCTACACTAATAAGAAGTATTTGTGCAACATTTCAAGCGGCTAGCTTTACTCCTTCGGAAGTTAGCGTGCTTTCGACAGACAGACGGACGGACGGACGGACGGACGGACGGACAGACGGACGGACATGGCTAGATCGACATAAAATGTCGCGACGATCAAGAATATATATACTTTATGGGGTCTCAGACGAATATTTCGAGTAGTTACAAACAGAATGACGAAATTAGTATACCCCCCATCTTATGGTGGAGGGTATAAAAATAAATAAAATATAGTTTAAAAGGGTTTAATTTCATGAAAAATTTAATCAAAAAGATTCTCATCATTATTGTAATAGCAAGTATCTGCGTTATGTTGTTTTCTGCTAATTTCAGCAGAGCGAAAAAGAGTATCCAGCATATTGATGTGTTCATGCAAATTGGGTTATCATTAACAAAGTGTTTGATATAGACCAATCCGCGATAAGTGTGCGCCGAATGTACTTGCTTTTGTTTTCTCAATCGAACTGCAGCTTGAAGGATCTGATAGTTGGAATGTGTTAGGTTATCTTTAATATAAAAATTGGTTTCCGTTTGAAACACGTTTATTGATAAGGATAGGTTTGATTTGGTGTTCGTTCTGAATTCGCTTAAGGTTTTCAAGAAATAATTTTTGTCGTATGGAGAGACTAGTTTGACAATAATTACAGCATCTGGGGAATAAATCTGGTTTTTATTGTTTTGCAGTCGGTATATGGATTTAACAGCTGGTGTAGGAATGTTTATAGTTTGACTTATATTTTCAAAACAGAGTGGAAAATTTTCATCTTCAGTGTACGGAATTCCGTTAAGTCTAATATCACATGCAACCAGAGAATAAGCTTGTTTTAGTGCTTTTATTTTTATACCCTCCACCATAAGATGGGGGGTATACTAATTTCGTCATTCTGTTTGTAACTACTCGAAATATTCATCTGAGACCCCATAAAGTATATATATTCTTGATCGTCGTGAAATTTTATGTCGATCTAGCCATGTCCGTCCGTCTGTCCGTCCGTCCGTCCGTCCGTCCGTCTGTCTGTCGAAAGCACGCTAACTTCCGAAGGAGTAAAGCTAGGCGCTTGAAATTTTGCACAAATACTTCTTATTAGTGTAGGTCGGTTGGTATTGTAAATGGGCCATATCGGTCCATGTTTTGATATAGCTGCCATATAAACCGATCTTGGGTCTTGACTTCTTGAGCCTCTAGAGTGCGCAATTCTTATCCGATTGGAATGAAATTTTGCACGACGTGTTTCGTTATGACATCCAACAACTGTGCCAAGTATGGTTCAAATCGGTCCATAACCTGATACAGCTGCCATATAAACCGATCTTGGGTCTTGACTTCTTGAGCCTCTAGAGTGCGCAATTCTTATCCGATTGGAATGAAATTTTGCACGACGTGTTTTGTTACGATATCCAACAACTGTGCCAAGTATGGTTCAAATCGGTCCATAACCTGATATAGCTGTCATATAAACCGATCTTGGGTCTTGACTTCTTGAGCCTCTAGAGGGCGCAATTCTTATCCAATTTGAATGAATTTTGGCACGTAGTATTTGGTTATGATGTCCAACAACTGTGCCAAATATGGTTCAAATCGGTTCATAACCTGATATAGCTGCCATATAAACCGATCTGGGATCTTGACTTCTTCAGCCTCTAGAGGTCGCAATTATTATCCGATTTGCCTGAAATTTTGTACGACGGATTCTCTCATGACCATTCACAAACGTATTTATTATGGTCTGAATCGGTTTATAGCCTGATATAGCTCCCATATAAATCGATCTCTCTATTTAACTTCTTTTCTTATATCCTTTTTATACCCTCCACCATAAGATGGGGGGTATACTAATTTCGTCATTCTGTTTGTAACTACTCGAAATATTCGTCTGAGACCCCATAAAGTATATATATTCTTGATCGTCGTGAAATTTTATGTCGATCTAGCCATGTCCGTCCGTCCGTCCGTTTGTCTGTCGAAAGCACGCTAACTTCCGAAGGAGTTAAGCTAGGCGCTTGAAATTTCGCACAAATACTTCTTATTAGTGTAGGTCGGTTGGTATTGTAAATGGGCCATATCGGTCCATGTTTTGATATAGCTGCCATATAAACCGATCTTGGGTCTTGACTTCTTGAGCCTCTAGAGTGCGCAATTCTTATCCGATTGGAATGAAATTTTGCACGACGTGTTTCGTTATGACATCCAACAACTGTGCCAAGTATGGTTCAAATCGGTCCATAACCTGATACAGCTGCCATATAAACCGATCTTGGGTCTTGACTTCTTGAGCCTCTAGAGTGCGCAATTCTTATCCGATTGGAATGAAATTTTGCACGACGTGTTTTGTTACGATATCCAACAACTGTGCCAAGTATGGTTCAAATCGGTCCATAACCTGATATAGCTGTCATATAAACCGATCTTGGGTCTTGACTTCTTGAGCCTCTAGAGGGCGCAATTCTTATCCAATTTGAATGAATTTTGGCACGTAGTATTTGGTTATGATGTCCAACAACTGTGCCAAATATGGTTCAAATCGGTTCATAACCTGATATAGCTGCCATATAAACCGATCTGGGATCTTGACTTCTTGAGCCTCTAGAGGTCGCAATTATTATCCGATTTGCCTGAAATTTTGTACGACGGATTCTCTCATGACCATTAACATACGTGTTTATTATGGTCTGAATCGGTTTATAGCCTGATATAGCTCCCATATAAATCGATCTCTCTATTTAACTTCTTTTCTTATATCCTTTTTATACCCTCCACCATAAGATCGGGGGTATACTAATTTCGTCATTCTGTGTGTAACTACTCGAAATATTCATTTGAGACCCCATAAAGTATATATATTCTTGATCGTCGTGAAATTTTATGTCGATCTAGCCATGTCCGTCCGTCTGTCCGTCCGTCCGTCCGTCCGTCCGTCCGTCCGTCCGTCCGTCCGTCCGTCCGTCCGTGTGTCTGTCGAAAGCACGCTAACTTCCGAAGGAGTAAAGCTAGCCGCTTGAAATTTTGCACAAATACTTCTTATTAGTGTAGGTCGGTTGGTATTGTAAATGGGCCATATCGGTCCATGTTTTGATATAGCTGCCATATAAACCGATCTTGGGTCTTGACTTCTTGAGCCTCTAGAGTGCGCAATACTCATCCGATTGGGATGAAATTTTGCACGACGTGTTTCGTTATGACATCCAACAACTGTGCCAAGTATGGTTCAAATCGGTCCATAACCTGATACAGCTGCCATATAAACCGATCTTGGGTCTTGACTTCTTGAGCCTCTAGAGTGCGCAATTCTTATCCGAATGGAATGAAATTTTGCACGACGTGTTTTGTTACGATATCCAACAACTGTGCCAAGTATGGTTCAAATCGGTCCATAACCTGATATAGCTGTCATATAAACCGATCTTGGGTCTTGACTTCTTGAGCCTCTAGAGGGCGCAATTCTTATCCAATTTGAATGAATTTTGGCACGTAGTATTTGGTTATGATGTCCAACAACTGTGCCAAATATGGTTCAAATCGGTTCATAACCTGATATAGCTGCCATATAAACCGATCTGGGATCTTGACTTCTTGAGCCTCTAGAGGTCGCAATTATTATCCGATTTGCCTGAAATTTTGTACGACGGATTCTCTCATGACCATTAACATACGTGTTTATTATGGTCTGAATCGGTTTATAGCCTGATATAGCTCCCATATAAATCGATCTCTCTATTTAACTTCTTTTCTTATATCCTTTTTATACCCTCCACCATAAGATGGGGGGTATACTAATTTCGTCATTCTGTTTGTAACTACTCGAAATATTCGTCTGAGACCCCATAAAGTATATATATTCTTGATCGTCGTGAAATTTTATGTCGATCTAGCCATGTCCGTCCGTCTGTCCGTCCGTCCGTCCGTCTGTCTGTCGAAAGCACGCTAACTTCCGAAGGAGTTAAGCTAGGCGCTTGAAATTTTGCACAAATACTTCTTATTAGTGTAGGTCGGTTGGTATTGTAAATGGGCCATATCGGTCCATGTTTTGATATAGCTGCCATATAAACCGATCTTGGGTCTTGACTTCTTGAGCCTCTAGAGTGCGCAATTCTTATACGATTAGAATGAAATTTTGTACGACGTGTTTTTTTATGACATCCAACAACTGTGCCAAGTATGGTTCAAATCGGTTCATAACCTGATACAGCTGCCATATAAACCGATCTTGGGTCTTGGCTTCTTGAGCCTCTAGAGTGCGCAATTCTTATCCGATTTGAATGAAATTTTGCACGACGTGTTTTGTTACGATATCCAACAACTGTGTCAAGTATGGTTCAAATCGGTTCATAACCTGATATAGCTGTCATATAAACCGATCTTGGGTCTTGACTTCTTGAGCCTCTAGAGGGCGCAATTCTTATCCAATTTGAATGAATTTTGGTACGTAGTATTTTGTTATGATATCCAACAAATGTGCCAAATATGTTTGAAATCGGTTCATAACCTGATACAGCTGCCATATAAACCGATCTGGGATCTTGACTTCTTGAGCCTCTAGAGGTCGCAATTATTATCCGATTTGCCTGAAATTTTGTACGACGGATTCTCTCATGACCATTAACATACGTGTTTATTATGGTCTGAATCGGTTTATAGCCTGATATAGCTCCCATATAAATCGATCTCTCTATTTTACTTCTTGAGCCCACAAAGGGCGCAATTCTTATTCGAATTGGCTGAAATTTTACACAGGTCTCCAACATATATTTTAATTGTGGTCCAAACTGGACCATATCTTGATATCGCTCTAATAGCAGAGCAAATCTTTTCTTATATCCTTTTTTTGCCTAAGAAGAGATGCCAGGAAAAGAACTCGACAAATGCGATCCATGGTGGAGGGTATATAAGATTCAGCCCGGCCGAACTTAGCACGCTTTTACTTGTTTTGCCTAAGAAGAGATGCCGGGAAAAGAACTCGACAAATGCGATCCATGGTGGAGGGTATATAAGATTCGGCCCGGCCGAACTTAGCACGCTTTTACTTGTTTTTTATACCCTCCACCATAAGATGGGGGGTATACTAATTTCGTCATTCTGTTTGTAACTACTCGAAATATTCATCTGAGACCCCATAAAGTATATATATTCTTGATCGTCGTGAAATTTTATGTCGATCTAGCCATGTCCGTCCGTCTGTCCGTCCGTCCGTCCGTCCGTCTGTCTGTCGAAAGCACGCTAACTTCCGAAGGAGTAAAGCTAGCCGCTTGAAATTTTGCACAAATACTTCTTATTAGTGTAGGTCGGTTGGTATTGTAAATGGGCCATATCGGTCCATGTTTTGATATAGCTGCCATATAAACCGATCTTGGGTCTTGACTTCTTGAGCCTCTAGAGTGCGCAATTCTTATCCGATTGGAATGAAATTTTGCAAGACGTGTTTCGTTATGACATCCAACAACTGTGCCAAGTATGGTTCAAATCGGTCCATAACCTGATACAGCTGCCATATAAACCGATCTTGGGTCTTGACTTCTTGAGCCTCTAGAGTGCGCAATTCTTATCCGATTGGAATGAAATTTTGCACGACGTGTTTTGTTACGATATCCAACAACTGTGCCAAGTATGGTTCAAATCGGTCCATAACCTGATATAGCTGTCATATAAACCGATCTTGGGTCTTGACTTCTTGAGCCTCTAGAGGGCGCAATTCTTATCCAATTTGAATGAATTTTGGCACGTAGTATTTGGATATGATGTCCAACAACTGTGCCAAATATGGTTCAAATCGGTTCATAACCTGATATAGCTGCCATATAAACCGATCTGGGATCTTGACTTCTTGAGCCTCTAGAGGTCGCAATTATTATCCGATTTGCCTGAAATTTTGTACGACGGATTCTCTCATGACCATTAACATACGTGTTTATTATGGTCTGAATCGGTTTATAACCTGATATAGCTCCCATATAAATCGATCTCTCTATTTAACTTCTTTTCTTATATCCTTTTTATACCCTCCACCATAAGATGGGGGGTATAGTAATTTCGTCATTCTGTTTGTAACTACTCGAAATATTCGTCTGAGACCCCATAAAGTATATATATTCTTGATCGTCGTGAAATTTTATGTCGATCTAGCCATGTCCGTCCGTCCGTCTGTCTGTCGAAAGCACGCTTACTTTCGAAGGAGTTAAGCTAGGCGCTTGAAATTTTGCACAAATACTTCTTATTAGTGTAGGTCGGTTGGTATTGTAAATGGGCCATATCGGTCCATGTTTTGATATAGCTGCCATATAAACCGATCTTGGGTCTTGACTTCTTGAGCCTCTTGAGTGCGCAATTCTTATACGATTAGAATGAAATTTTGCACGACGTGTTTTTTTATGACATCCAACAACTGTGCCAAGTATGGTTCAAATCGGTTCATAACCTGATACAGCTGCCATATAAACCGATCTTGGGTCTTGACTTCTTGAGCCTCTAGAGTGCGCAATTCTTATCCGATTTGAATGAAATTTTGCACGACGTGTTTGGTACGATATCCAACAACTGTGCCAAGTATGGTTCAAATCGGTTCATAACCTGATATAGCTGTCATATAAACCGATCTTGGGTCTTGACTTCTTGAGCCTCTAGAGGGCGCAATTCTTATCCAATTTGAATGAATTTTGGCACGTAGTATTTCGTTATGATATCCAACAACTGTGCCAAGTATGGTTGAAGTCGGTCCATAACCTGATATAGCTGTCATATAAACAGATCTGGGTACATGACTTCTTGAGCTTCTAGAGGGCGCAATTCCTATCCGATTTGGCTGAAATTTCGCAAGACGTTTTTTTATTGTTACTTTCAACAACTATATCAAATAAAGTACAAGTCGGTTCATAACCTGATTGATTGATCTTGACTTCTTGAGCCTATAGAGGTCGCAATTATTATCCGATTTGCCTGAAATGTTGTACTACAGATCCTCTCATGACTATCAACATACGTGTTTATTATGGTCCGAATCGGTCTATAGCCCGATACAGCTCCCATATAAATCGATCTCTCTATTTTACTTCTTGAGCCCCCAAAGGACGCAATTCTTATTCGAATTGGCTGACATTTTACACAGGCCTCCAACATATAATTTAATTGTGGTCCAAACCGGACCATATCTTGATATTGCTCTAATAGTAGAGGACATCTTTTCTTATATCCTTTTTTCCTAAAGAAGAGATGCCAGGAAAAGAACTCGACAAATGCGATCCATGGTGGAGGGTATATAAGATTCGGCCCGGCCGAACTTAGCACGCTTTTACTTGTTTTTTGTTTTTTTGTTTTAATACACTGGTACTCTTCGTAGGTATTTAGAAGTTAAGTGCCTCCTTTAAAGAGAAAACTTTACACCGTGGTGGGGAGAGAATGTTTTCGTTTATGCTTGACTTTTATACCCTCCACCATAGGATGGGGGGTATACTAATTTCGTCATTCTGTTTGTAACTACACAAAATATTCGTCTGAGACCCCATAAAGTATATATATTCTTGATCGTCGGGCCATTTTATGTCGATCTAGCCATGTCCGTCCGTTCGTCTGTCCGTCTGTCTGTCGAAAGCACGCTAACTTCCGAAGGAGTAGAGCTAGCCGCTTGAAATTTTGCACAAATACTTCTTATTAGTGTAGGTCGGTTGGTATTGTAAATGGGCCATATCGGTCCAGGTTTTGATATAGCTACAATATAAACCGATCTTGTGTCTTGATTTCTCGAGCCTCTAGAGTGCGCAATTCTTATCCGATTGGAATGAAATTTTGCACGACGTGTTCTGTTATGATATCCACTAACTGTGCTAAGTATGATTCAAATCGGTTCATAATCTGGTATAGCTGTCATATAAACCGATTTTGGATCTTGACTTCTTGAGCCAATTGAGGGAGCAATTCTCATCCGATTGGGCTGAAATTTTGCATGAGGTGTTTTGTTATGACTTCCAATAACTGTGCTAAGTATGGCATTAATCGATATAGAACCTGATATAGTTGCCATAAAAACCGATCTGGGATCTTGACTTCTTGAACCTCTAGAGGGCGCAATTCTCATCCGATTTGGCTGAAATTTTGTACAAGGGCTTCTCCCGTGACCTTCAACATACGTGTCTAGTATGGTCTGAATCGATCATTGGCTTGATACAGCTCTTATATGAACCTATCTCCCGATTTTGCTTCTTGAGCCCCTACAAGGCGCAATTCTTATCCGAAAGAACTGAAATATTACACAATGACTTCTACAATGTCAATCAGCATTCATTTATGGTCCGAATTGGACTATAACTTGATATAGCTCCAATAGGATAACAGTTCTTATTCAATATTCTATGTTTGTCTAAAAAGAGATACCGCGCATAGAACTCGACAAATGCGATCAATGGTGGAGGGTATATAAGATTCGGCCCGGTCGAACTTAGCACGCTCTTACTTGTTACTTCTTTTCTTCTTATGCCGTTCAGAAGCAGAAATATCAATTTTTACTATATGTTTTGTTGTTTCTATTAAGCAAGACTTTTTGAACACTATTGAACAAGATCTTTTGAAATTTAAGTGGGGAAAACAATGCAAAACTTCAATTAAAGGCGGAGCAAAGAAAAACACATCCGCTGCAATGTTCGTCTATTGAGCTGAAACTTTGCACAGATTATTTTTTTGTCCATAAGCAGGTTAAGTTCGAAGATAGGCTATGTCGGACTTTATCTTGATATAGCCCCCATATAGACCGATCCTCCGATTTAGGGTCTTAGGCCCATTAAAGCCACATTTATTATCCGATTTCGCTGAATTTTGGAACAGTGAGATGTGTTAGGCCCCTCTACATCCTACGTTAGTTTGGCCTAGATCGGTCCAGATTTGGATATAGCTGCCATATAGACCGATCCTCCGATTTAGGGTCAAAGGCCCATAAAAGCCACATTTATTATCCGATTTCGCAGAATTTTGGGACAGTGAGTTGCGTAAGGCTCTTCGACGTCCTTCGTCAATTTAGCACAAATCGGTACAGATTTGAATTTAGCTGCCATATAGACCGATCTCTCGGTTTTGAGTTTTGAGCCCATACGTCCTTCGTCAATTTAGCACAGATCGGTACAGATTTGAATATAGCTGCCATATAGACCGATCTCTTGGTTTTGAGTTTTGGGCCCATAAAAAGCGCATTTATTGTCCGATTCGCCGAGATTTGGGACAGTTCGTTGTGTTAGGCTCTTCGACGTCCTTCTTCAATCTGGCCCAGATCGGTCCAGATTTGAATATAGCTGCCATATAGACCGATCTCTCGGTTTTGAGTTTTGGACCCATAAAAAGCGCATTTATTGTCCGATTTCGCCGAGATTTGGGACAGTTCGTTGTGTTAGGCTCTTCGACGTCCTTCTTCAATTTGGCCCAGATCGGCACAGATTTGAATATAGCTGCCATATAGACCGATCTCTCGATTTTGAGTTTTGGGCTCATAAAAGGCGAATTTATTGTCCGATTTCGCCGAGATTTGAGACAGTTCGTTTAATTAGGCTTTTCGACATCCGTGTCACATATGGTTTATATCGGTTTATTTTTAGTTATAGCTTCTAAAAAGACCAATATTTTGTTATACACGATTGAACAATGACTTGTACCGATTACTGCTATGGGACATAAGGTATGCAATTTACACCGGATTGTGATGAAAGGTGGTTTACATATATATCCGAGGTGGTGGGTATCCAAAGTTCGACCCGGCCAAACTTAGCGCCTTCTTACTTGTTAATATGAAATTCGTAGTCTACTCCTGAATATCTTTTATTTTAAACCTATATTGTCCCTATCGGTTAATTTTTATTTTGGGGTCGTACTTGTAGGGTAAGGGGGACGGTCCGCCCCCCTACCGATATCAATTAATTGTATAGCCTATGGCTCCTTCCGGATCATTCCCCACTACCTGTAAAAATTTGGAAGTAATCGGTTTAGCCGTTTTTGAGTCTATACGGAAAAAACTAATTTACAAATCCACAAACAAATATACATACAAACATACAAACAAACACAAATTCGAGAACTGCCCATGCATCCCGAAAAATGCACTGTTTGGTGTGGTTTGTACGCTGGTGGAATCATTGGACCGTATTTTTTGGACGCAACGTTACGGTGAATGAACACATTTCGAACCGAACACTGATTTTGGTAATAAAATTCAATGATTTGCAAGCGTTGCTCGTTAGTAAGTCTATTCATGATGAAATGTCAAAGCATACTGAGCATCTTTCTCTTTGACACCATGTCTGAAATCCCACGTGATCTGTCAAATACTAACTGATAGAAGAAAGAATGCGATTACAGAGTCACAAGCTGTGAAAAAATTTGTCAACGCCGACTATATGAAAAATCCGCAATTACTTTTTAGGCAACCCAATACTTCTTCGTGAGTTAGAAGGTTCTCCTCCTCACTCTTGTTTTCAGAAATTCCAGACCTCGGATGGTAGATGCGATTTAAACGAAATTTTTTGTTCTCTCTAATAGTAACCTAAAAACAAGTAAAAGCGTGCTAAGTTCGGCCGGGCCGAATCTTATATACCCTCCACCATGGATCGCATTTGTCGAGTTCTTTTCCTGGCATCTCTTCTTAGGCAAAAAAAGGATATAAGAAAAGATTTGCTCTGCTATTAGAGCGATATCAAGATATGGTCCAGTTTGGACCACAATTAAAATATATGTTGGAGACCTGTGTAAAATTTCAGCCAATTCGAATAAGAATTGCGCCCTTTGTGGGCTCAAGAAGTAAAATAGAGAGATCGATTTATATGGGAGCTATATCAGGCTATAAACCGATTCAGACCATAATAAACACGTATGTTAATGGTCATGAGAGAATCCGTCGTACAAAATTTCAGGCAAATCGGATAATAATTGCGACCTCTAGAGGCTCAAGATCCCAGATCGGTTTATATGGCAGCTGTATCAGGTTATGAACCGATTTCAAACATATTTGGCACATTTGTTGGATATCATAACAAAATACTACGTGCCAAAATTCATTCAAATTGGATAAGAATTGCGCCCTCTAGAGGCTCAAGAAGTCAAGACCCAAGATCGGTTTATATGGCAGCTGTATCAGGTTATGAACCGATTTGAACCATACTTGGCACAGTTGTTGGATGTCATAAAAAACACGTCGTGCAAAATTTCATTCTAATCGTATAAGAATTGCGCACTCTAGAGGCTCAAGAAGTCAAGACCCAAGATCGGTTTATATGGCAGCTATATCAGGTTATGGACCGATATGGCCCATTTACAATACCAACCGACCTACACTAATAAGAAGTATTTGTGCAAAATTTCAAGCGCCTAGCTTAACTCCTTCGGAAGTTAGCGTGCTTTCGACAGACAGACGGACGGACGGACGGACAGACGGACGGACATGGCTAGATCGACATAAAATTTCACGACGATCAAGAATATATATACTTTATGGGGTCTCAGACGAATATTTCGAGTAGTTACAAACAGAATGACGAAATTAGTATACCCCCCATCTTATGGTGGAGGGTATAAAAAGGATATAAGAAAAGAAGTTAAATAGAGAGATCGATTTATATGGGAGCTATATCAGGCTATAAACCGATTCAGACCATAATAAACACGTATGTTAATGGTCATGAGAGAATCCGTCGTACAAAATTTCAGGCAAATCGGATAATAATTGCGACCTCTAGAGGCTCAAGAAGTCAAGATCCCAGATCGGTTTATATGGCAGCTATATCAGGTTATGAACCGATTTGAACCATATTTGGCACAGTTGTTGGACATCATAACCAAATACTACGTGCCAAAATTCATTCAAATTGGATAAGAATTGCGCCCTCTAGAGGCTCAAGAAGTCAAGACCCAAGATCGGTTTATATGACAGCTATATCAGGTTATGGACCGATTTGAACCATACTTGGCACAGTTGTTGGATATCGTAACAAAATACGTCGTGCAAAATTTCATTCCAATCGGATAAGAATTGCGCACTCTAGAGGCTCAAGAAGTCAAGACCCAAGATCGGTTTATATGGCAGCTGTATCAGGTTATGGACCGATTTGAACCATACTTGGCACAGTTGTTGGATGTCATAACGAAACACGTCGTGCAAAATTTCATTCCAATCGGATAAGAATTGCGCACTCTAGAGGCTCAAGAAGTCAAGACCCAAGATCGGTTTATATGGCAGCTATATCAGGTTATGGACCGATATGGCCCATTTACAATACCAACCGACCTACACTAATAAGAAGTATTTGTGCAAAATTTCAAGCGGCTAGCTTTACTCCTTCGGAAGTTAGCGTGCTTTCGACAGACAGACGGACGGACGGACGGACGGACGGACAGACGGACGGACATGGCTAGATCGACATAAAATTTCACGACGATCAAGAATATATATACTTTATGGGGTCTCAGATGAATATTTCGAGTAGTTACAAACAGAATGACGAAATTAGTATACCCCCCATCTTATGGTGGAGGGTATAACAACAAATAACAAGTAAAAAGGCGTTAAGTTCGGCCGGGCCGAACTTTGGATACCCACCACCTCGGGTATACATGTAAACCACCTTTCATCAAAATTCGGTGAAAATTTCATACCTTATGACCCATATCAGTTATATCAAAACATGTTCCGATTTGGACCAAATACTAATAAGTACAGTAGCTATATCTAAAAATTAACCGATCTGAACCATATACGACACGGATGTTGAAAAGCCTAACGTAAGTTACTATGTAAAATTTCAGTGAAATTGGATTATAAATGCGCTTTTTATGGGGCAAAGACTTTAAATCGAAAGATCGGTCTACATGGCAGCTATATTCAAATCTGGATCGATCTGGGCAAAATTGAAGAAGGACGTCGAAGAGCCTAACTAAACTCACTGTCTCAAATTTCAGCGACATCGGACTATAAATGCGTCTTTATGGCCCCAAAACCTAAAACCTAGATATCGGTCTATATGGCAGCTATATCTTAATTTGGACCGATCTGTGCGATATTGCAGATGTATGTCAAGGAGCTTAACTTAACTCACTGTCCCAAATTTCGGCAACATGGACAATAAATGAGCATTTTATGGGCCCAAAACCTTAAATCAAGAAACCGGTCTATATAGCAGCTATATCCAAATCTGAACCGATCTGCGCCAAATTGAAGAAAGATGTCGAGGGGTCTAACGCAACTCACTGTCCCAAATTTCAGCAAAATCGGGTAATAAATGTGGCTTTTATGGGCCTAACACCATAAATCGGAGGATCGGTCTATATGGCAGCTATATCCAAATCTGAACCGATCTGAGCCAAATTGACAAAGGATGTCGAAGGGCCTAACACAACTCACTGTTCCGAATTTCAGTGGAATCGGATAAAAGATGTGGCTTTTATGGCCCTTAGACCCTAAATCGGAGGGTCGGTCTATATGGCAGCTATATCCAAATCTGAACCGATCTGAGCCAAATTGACGAAGGATGTCGAAGGGCCTAACAAAACTCACTGTCCCAAATTTTAGCAAAATCGGGTAATAAATGTGGCTTTTATGGGCCTTAGACCCTAAACCGGAGGATCGGTCTATATGGCAGCTATATCCAAATCTGAACCGATCTGGGCCAAATTGACAAAGGATGTCGAAGAGCCTAACACAACTTACTGTCCCGAATTTCAGTGGAATCTGATAAAAGATGTGGCTTTTATGGCCCTTTGACCCTAAATCGGAGGGTCGGTCTATATGGCAGCTATATCCAAATCTGGACCGATCTGAGCCAAATTGACGAAGGATGTCGAAGGGCCTAACAAAATTCACTGTCCTGAATTTCAGCAAAATCGGATAATAAATGTGGCTTTTTTGGGCCTAAGACCCTAAATCGGCGGATCGGTCTATATGGGGGCTATATCAAGATATAGTCCGATATAGCCCATCTTCGAACTTAACCTGCTTATGGACAAAAAAAGAATCTGTGCAAAATTTCAGCTCAATATATCAATTTTTAAAGACTGTAGCGTGATTTCAACAGACAGACGGACAGACGGACAGACGGACGGACATGCCTAGATCGTCTTAGATTTTTACGCTGATCAAGAATATATATACTTTATAGGGTCGGAAATGGATATTTCGATGTGTTGCAAACGGAATGACAAAATGAATATACCCCCATCCTTCGGTGGTGGGTATAAAAAGGCGTTAAGTTCGGCCGGGCCGAACTTGGATACCCACCACCTCGGGTATATATGTAAACCACCTTTCATTAAAATGCGGTGAAAATTTCATACCTTATGACCCATATCAGTTATATCAAAACATGTTCCGATTTGGACCAAATACTAATAAGTACAATAGCTATATCTAAAAATTAACCAATCTGAACCATATACGACACGGATGTTGAAAAGCCCAACATAAGTTATTATGTAAAATTTCAGTGAAATCGGATTATAAATGCGCTTTTTATGAAGCAAAGACTTTAAATCGAGAGATCGGTCTACATGGCAGGTATTTTCAAATCTGGATAGATCTGGGCAAAATTGAAGAAAGACGTCGAAGAGCCTAACTAAACTCACTGTCTCACATTTCAGCGACATCGGACAATAAATGCGTCTTTATGGCCCCAAAACCCAAAATATAGATATCGGTCTATATGGCAGCTATATCTAAATTTGGACTGATCTGTGCGATATTGCAGATGTATGTCAAGGGCTTAACTTAACTCACTGTCCCAAATTTCAGCAAAATCGGGTAATAAATGTGGCTTTTATGGGCCTAACACCATAGATCGGAGGATCGGTCTATATGGCAGCGATATCCAAATCTGAACCGATCTGAGCCAAATTGACAAATGATGTCGAAGGGCCTAACAAAACTCACTGTCCCGAATTTCAGTGGAATCGGATAAAAGATGTGGCTTTTTTGGCCCTTAGACCTTAAATCGGAGGGTCGGTCTATATGGCAGCTATATCCAAATCTGAACCGATCTGAGCCAAATTGACGAAGTATGTCGAAGGGCCTAGCAAAACTCACTGTTCCGAATTTCAGCAAAATCGGGTAATGAATGTGGCTTTTATGGGCCTAACACCATAAATCGGAGGATCGGTCTATATGGCAGCTATATCCAAATCTAAACCGATCTGGGCCAAATTAATAAAGGATGTCGAAGGGCCTAACACAACTCACTGTGTCCCGATTTTCAGCGGATAAAAAATGTGGCTTTTATGGCCCTTAGACCCTAAATCGGAGGGTCGGTCTATATGGCAGCTATATCCAAATCTGAACCGATCTGAGCCAAATTGACGAAGGATGTCGAAGGGCCTAACAAAACTCACTGTCCCAAATTTCAGCAAAATCGGGTAATAAATGTGGCTTTTATGGGCCTTAGACCCTAAATCGGAGGATCGGTCTATATGGCAGCTATATCCAAATCTGAACCGATCTGAGCCAAATTGACAAAGGATGTCGAAGGGCCTAACACAACTCACTGTCCCGATTTTCAGCGGAATCGGAAATAAATTATGCTTTTATGGCCCTTAGACCCTAAATCGGAGGATCGGTCTATATGGCAGCTATATCCAAATCTGGACCGATCTGAGCCAAATTGACGAAGGATATCGAAGGGCCTAACAAAACTCACTTTTCCAAATTTCAGCAAAATCGGATAATAAATGTGGCTTTAATGGGCCTAAGACCCTAAATCGGCGGATCGGTCGATATGGGGGCTATATGAAGATATAGTCCGGTATAGCCCATCTTCGAACTTAACCTGCTTATGGACAAAAAAAGAATCTGTGCAAAATTTCAGCTCAATATCTGAATTTTTAAAGACTGTAGCGTGATTTCAACAGACAGACGGACAGACGGACGGACATGCCTAGATCGTCTTAGATTTTTACGCTGATCAAGAATATATATATTATTATTTTATTATTTATTAATAGATTTTTGAGTACACAATGATAGAGGTTTGAGATTCAGTGTTGTTGTAAATCTATAAAGCTGGCATAGCAAGAATGCTGTTAGCCATATAATTCATTGATATTACCAAAGGTTGGCTGATTATAGTATGTTAATCTATGTTATATAAAGTTGTTTACATATTGGAGACTATAAAAAAGAGAAAGTGCTATTTTAAAAGTTAAATTCATTTTGTATAAAGTTTCTATATTTAATACAATTTTCTAAATATTTGTATAGAGATAAAAAATTCGTGCCATTCAATATGCTTATTACTTCGTTTACATTAAGTGTGGGCTTATTAAAGTAAATAATTCTGAGATTTGTGTATATTGGGCACGAGCCGATAAAGTGGAAGGTGTTCTCGGTTTCGTCTGTGTTACAAATTGAGCAAACGCCATCGGTATTGTCTCTGAAAGATCTAGCATTTAAATTAAGTAACCCGCCTCTAGCCTTTACAATGATACTTGTAGCACGTGAAGATAAGTTCGCAGTGAGTTCCGGTATCCTGGTGTATTCAAGCTGTGGGTAAAGGTCATGGAACTGTGAGCCTTTTGCCCTAACCTCAAAATCTAATCTCTCCTTTGATTTAAGTAGTTCTATAACTTCTTTCCAGTACGAGGGTAAATGTGTCGCGTTGTAGTGCAAAGAAAATTGCAGAGATTGGCATATATTGGACCATTCTTCTGCCCAAGACATATTCAGTTCTATGATCTTCAGCGCAAGAATACGTGGTAATCGTCGACAGTCTAGTTGGAGTACTCTGTCAATGTAGCAAAAATGTGTCTTCAATGTAGAACAGAAAAGTGAATTGAATCCAGTTTCCAGATATAACATGTAGTTAGGCGTATTGTTAGGCAGATATAACATTTTCTTAATAAAGAATCTAAACAATTTCTCCACGTCCTCATATCTTACACATCCCCAAATTTCTGCGGCATAACACATTATAGACTTTGAACACGATTCAAAAATTTTAAGTTTATTAGCCTTCGATATTTTTGGGTGATTAATATATCTTGACCAAGTAGAATTTATCGCCATTTTAGACGCAGTGAGCTTGTTCTGAAGATGTTTTCTAAAAGATAAGTTGTAACTTAATTCGACACCAAGGTAAGTGTAACTATTCACAATTTCGATATTCTGATTCCCAAACCGCCAATTCAAGTTTCTAGCGACTCTTGTGCCCTTCCGGAAAATAAGTATCTTAGATTTGGCAAGGTTTACCTTCAGACTCCATGTCAAACAATACTCCTCAAGAACGTTAATCATATCTTGTAACCCTTCTGCAGTTTCAGACAGAATGACAATGTCGTCTGCATACAAAAGAACTTTAATGTTAGTATCTGCTACGTTCACACCTCCTGGTAAAGAATCGGGTAAGTCATTAACATATAAAGAAAACAGTACTGGGCTGAGTGTACAACCCTGCTTCACTCCTGTTTCCACCGAAAAGTAATCTGAGAATGCATTTCCGTCCCAGATTTTACTCGTAGTATTTTCATACAATAGTTGCAATATCCGCACAATCTTCGTAGAGAGTCCATAGCTTGACAATTTATAAAATAAGCTGTTTCTGGGGATCAGATCGAAAGCAGATGAGAAATCTACAAAGAAAGCGTAGGTAGCCTTGTTCTTCAAATTATTCAAATTAACAATGTTAACCAGATTGAATATATTGTCAAGCGTGGAGTACTCTTTTCTGAACCCAGACTGGAACTCATTTAGAATGTCATTTCTTTCTATCCAAGCAGATATCCGATTCAAAAGCAAAGAGTTAAAGATCTTACAGTTAGTGTTTAGAAGTGAAAGTCCCCTATAATTAGCCGCAATGTTAACGTCACCTTTTTTAAACAACGGTATCAAGGTAGATTCTCTGAAAGATAACGGAATCCTTTCATTAAGGAATATAGTGTTGAAGACAGCCAATATTTCTTCTAGAAAATTGCGAGGAGCGTATTTATAGAACTCATAAGGGATTCCATCCAGCCCTGGAGACTTATTTCTTCTAAGCCCTTTAATAACAAAAAATAGTTCACACAGTTCAAAGGGAGAGTCAAGGAATGGGTCGACGTAATAAGGCAAACACCAGTGTATGTTCTCGGATTCCTTTCGGTTAAGTAGTAATGCCTTAAAATGTACCATGTAATCATCAGCATTAAGATTTCCTTTTGAATTTTGTGATCTATTCTTCAATGAATTCGACAAGTTCCACCAATCCTTGCTACTCGTTACTCTGTCCAGTCTTCTGAGGTTCTCATTATAATATTCCAATTTCTTCCTACTACATAGTCTTTGAAACTTGGTTCTCGATGAATAATATCTTTTCTTATTAACATCAGTATGGAGAGCCCTAAACGCTTTAAGGTTCCTGCGCATTACTGAGCGCAAACGGAAGCATGTCCAATCAAACCACGGCTGTTTAGGCTCAAAAAATTTCCTGTTTGTGTTTTTGACATGTGCCTGTCTAATCTTTTGCGTTATACCGCAGATCATGTCGTCCACAGACATATCTGCACGGTAGTATCCATTCACTGGGGTGTTACCCAGATTTAACCCGTATTGAGTCATATTTCTATCGCTCCAATAAAGTCTTCTAGTATCATTCTGTTTAGTCACATTGCTAGAATGCTTTGGGATTTTAAGCTGGAGACAGATGGGCATGTGGTCTGAAAACGGCTTAGCAAGTATTGCAAAATTCTCAATATATTGCAACAAATCAGATGAGCAAATGCAGTAATCTATCAATGAGCTTCCCATTACACCAAAGAAACTAAGTTTTCCATCCAAATCACCTAAAGTCCTTCCATTTACCACAATACCACCTATGTCCTCAATCATATTCAAAAGCCGTCTCCCTTGTGTATTTATATTCTTATCTTTAGAGCACCTAATTACATTTATATGAGGTTGGTCCCTGATTATATTTTCGTCCAGGACTTGTTGTTCACCTATTCTTGCATTTAGATCTCCCATAATACAGAAGCTGGTTGGATTTAGACTGCTCAAAAATGATACAAACTTATCTGCATCGTTCTTCCAGCTCGTACTATTCAGATAGGTCGGGATAAGTTGGAATAAATTTCCGTCAATATTCACAGATAGCATTGTATGGCTATTGCATTCGGTAAAGTTTAGCTTGTATTTCTTTTTCATTTCTCTTTTGTAACCGAATAGGCAACCTCCACTAGCACGACCCGATTTATGTATTTTAATTGCTTCAACCCAGTGTAGACAATAATTTTGAAAAAATGATGAGAAATAAGTTTGTTTATTAGCAACAACATGGGTTTCAAACAAAAAGAAAATATCAAACTTATTTAAAAAGGTTATAAAGTTTCCAAAATTTAGCGATTTTTCAAGGTTACAAACGTTATAAGCTATTATATGGCACGAATCAGCTAGCTATTGTACATAAGGATTGTTATCGTTTTTATTTAATACTACGTTTTCGTTGCAAACAACCTCACAACTAAAACCGCATTCAGCTAATATATCTTCTAGAAATTTTACATCGTTTGTAGCGGAAGAACGTATCTTTCCATTGAACCAAGTAAAGCGTTTATCGTTGATGTAGATACAAAATTCACCAAGCCGTACTTTTACATCTTTTTTATGCTTAGATATTACTTTGCTAACTTGCCTGAGATTGTATCTAATAGACTGTTCAGCTGCAGTGTAATCCTTCTGAATAAAAATTGCTTGTCCCTTAAGGTTACTTCTAGCATTTAAAACCCTTTGGACTTCGCTGGCGGTACCTAGTGTAAACACAAAAGATTTTCCAGAGGATAGCATTTTGGTGTATGTGACGGTAACATCTGCATTCAACACGTCTTTACAGATGTCGGCGAGCTTCTTTTTTGCGGCCGGGATATTATTACAGGATAGTCCACTCACCATGATATTTGTGGTTCTCGATTTCTGGTCAACTAGTTCTAGACGGTTTGTTAATTTCTTTATGTCTTCCTTTAATTTAGAATTCTCATGTTTTAATTCTTCAATTTCATGTTTGATATCCGTCAGATCTTCTTTCTTTGCTACACCCTTCAATTTGTCGTCCAGGACTTCGCATAGTTTGCTCCATGTAAACACGTCTTGATGACTGCTTACACTCATATTTAGGGACGGCGCGTATTTTTTTGGTGTATGTTCTTTATGATCAGGTGATGTCGATAAAAGAGTGCGCTTGCTGCTCATTTAGTATTGCAGTGCACCCTGTGTTTTTCGATAACGATTATTTCTTTTACCAGCTGTATGATGATTATCGATTTGTCCGGCAGTTATAGGTTTGATAGAGCAGTCCAGCTGTTGTTTGTATTTTACTCCTTGTGTTAGTGAAAAATGTGGGCGCCTTCCAGTGATTTAGAAATAGTTTTGCAAATAAGATGAAAAAATAAATGCAAAATTGCGTAGAACTATTCTTCAATAAGGACCAATTTCGTCATCGATGAAACAGCCAAGGTTGTATTATAGTTTGAAGCGCCTATAGTGATGTGTATGAACGTATAGCTTGACTTTGCAGCAAAACAATCAGGAGCGGCCAAAAAACACAACCGTATACAAAACAACGAGAACAAAATTCTCCTCAAGAGAATATATATACTTTATAGGGTCGGAAATGGATATTTCGATGTCTTGCAAACGGAATGACAAAATGAATATACCCCCATCCTTCGGTGGTGGGTATAAAAATTGGGCTTTAGACAGGGGGACGGATGCACATGGCTAGATTGTCTTAGATTTTTAAGACGTTCAAGAATATATAAACTTCATAGGGTCGCAAATGGGAATTTCGATATGTTGCAAACGATATGACAAAATTAATATACGCCATTCCTCGGTGTGGGCATAGAAAATGGAAAATAATACTTCAATGGTAATGGAAGGTCACTTGTCTAATTTCGATAGGTGTGGCCGGAAACGAACGAGGCGACTTCTGGGCGTCACACCTTTATTTATTATACCCTCCACCATAAGATGGGGGGTATACTAATTTCGTCATTCTGTTTGTAACTACTCGAAATATTCGTCTGAGATCCCATAAAGTATATATATTCTTGATCGTCGTGAAATTTTACGTCGATCTAGCCATGTCCGTCCGTCTGTCCGTCCGTCTGTCCGTCCGTCTGTCTGTCGAAAGCACGCTAACTTCCGAAGGAGTAAAGCTAGACGCTTGAAATTTTGCACAAATACTTCTTTTTAGTGTAGGTCGGTTGGTATTGTAAATGGGCCATATCGGCCCATGTTTTGATATAGCTGCCATATAAACCGATCTTGGGTCTTGACTTCTTGAGCCTCTAGAGTGCGCAATTCTTATTCGATTGGAATGAAATTTTGCACGACGTGTTTTGTTATGATATCCAACAACTGTACCAAGTATGGTTCAAATCGGTCCATAACCTGATATAGCTGCCATATAAACCGATCTTGGGTCTTGACTTCTTGAGCCTCTAGCGTGCGCAATTCATATCCGACCAGAATGAAATTTTGCACGACGTGTTTTGTTATGATATCCACCAACTGCGCCAAGTATGGTTCAAATCGGTCCATAACCTGATATAGCTGCCATATAAACCGATCTTGGGTCTTGACTTCTTGAGCCTCTAGAGCCTCTAGAGTGCGCAATTCTTATCCGATTGAAATGAAATTTTGCACCACGTGTTTTGTTTTATATCCAACAACTGTGCCAAGTATGGTCCAAATCGGTCCATAACCTGATACAGCTGTCATATAAACAGATCTGGGGACTTGACTTCTTGAGCCTCTAGAGGACGCAATTCTTATCCGAATGGAATGGAATTTCGCACGACGTGTTTTGTTATGATACCCAACAACTGTGCCAAGTACGGTTTAAATCGGTTCATAACCTGATATAGCTGCCATATAAACCGATCTTGGGTCTTGACTTCTTGAGCCTCTAGAGGGCACAATTCTTATCCGATTGGAATGAATTTTTGCACGAGGTATTTCGTTATGATATCCAACAACTGTGCCAAGTATGGTTGAAATCGGTCCATAACCTGATATAGCTGTCATATAAACAGATCTGGGGATTTGACTTCTTGAGCTTCTAGAGGGCGCAATTCCTATCCGATTTGGCTGAAATTTTGCATGACGTATTTTATTTTTACTTTCAACAACTGTGTCAAATAAGGTTCAAATCGGTTCATGACCTGATATAGCTGCCATATAAACAGATCTGGGATCTTGACTTCTTGACCCCTAGAGGTCGCAATTATTATCCGATATGCCTGAAATTTTGTACGACGGATCCTCTCATGACCATCAACAAACGTGTTTATTATGGTCTGAATCGGTCTATAGCCCGATACAGATCTTATATAAATCGTTCTCTCTATTTTACTTCGTGAGCCCCAATGGGCGCAATTCTTATACGAATTGGCTGAAATTTTACACAGGTCTCCAACATATAATTTAATTGTGGTCCGAACCGGACCATATCTTGATATCGTTTTAAAGCAGAGCAACTCTTTTCTTATATCCTATTTTGCCTAAGAAGAGATGCCGGGAAAAGAACTCGACAAATGCGATCCATGGTGGAGGGTATATAAGATTCGGCCCGGCCGAACTTAGCACGCTTTTACTTGTTTGTGTTAATTTTTTTTTTTAGTAGAATCAATATTGGGGGTTCCGCAACATTCGGCCCGACCGAACTTGATACATTTTTATACCCTCCACCATAAGATGGGGGGTATACTAATTTCGTCATTCTGATTGTAACTACTCGAAATATTCGTCTGAGATCCCATAAAGTATATATATTCTTGATCGTCGTGAAATTTTACGTCGATCTAGCCATGTCCGTCCGTCTGTCCGTCCGTCTGTCCGTCCGTCTGTCTGTCGAAAGCACGCTAACTTCCGAAGGAGTAAAGCTAGCCGCTTGAAATTTTGCACAAATACTTCTTATTAGTGTAGGTCGGTTGGTATTGTAAATGGGCCATACCGGTCCATGTTTTGATATAGCTGCCATATAAACCGATCTTGGGTCTTGACTTCTTGAACCTCTAGAAGGCGCAAATCTTATCCGATTGGAATGAAAATTTGCACGAAGTGTTTTGTAATGACATCCAACAATTGTGCCAAGTATGGTTCAAATCGGTCCATAACCTGATATAGCTGCCATATAAACCGATCTTGGGTCTTGACTTCTTGAGCCTCTAGAGTGCGCAATTCTTATCCGATTGGGATGAAGTTTTGCACGACGTGTTTTGCTATAATATCCAACAACTGTGCCAAGTATGGTTTAAATCGGTCCATAACCTGATATAGCTGCCATATAAACCGATCTTGGGTCTTGACTTCTTGAGCCTCTAGAATGCGCAATTCTTATCCGATTGGAATGAAATTTTGCACGACGTGTTTTGTTATGATATCAAACAACTGTGCCAAGTATGGTTCAAATCGGTCCATAACCTGATATAGCTGTCATATAGACCGATCTTGGGTCTTGATTTCTTGAGCCTCTAGAGGGCGCAATTCTTATCCAATTTTCCAATTTGAAATAATTTTGGCACGTAGTAGTTTGTTATGATATCCAACAACTGTGCCAAATATGGGTCAAATCGGTTCATAACCTGATATAGCTGCCATATAAACCGATCTGGGGACTTGACTTCTTGAGCTTCTAGAGGACGCAATTCCTATCCGATTTGGCTGAAATTTCGCAAGACGTTTTTTATTGTTACTTTCAACAACTATGTCAAATAAAGTACAAGTCGGTCCATAGCCCGATACAGCTCCCATATAAATCGATCTCTCTATTTAACTTTTTGAGCTCACAAAGAGCGCAATTCTTATTCGAATTGGCTGACATTTTACACAGGTCTCCAACATATAATTTAATTGTGGTCCAAACCGGACCATATCTTGATATCGCTCTAATAGCAGAGCAAATCTTTTCTTATATCCTGTTTTGACTAAGAAGAGATGCCGGGAAAAGAACTCGACAAATGCGATCCATGGTGGAGGGTATATAAGATTCGGCCCGGCCGAACTTAGCACGCTTTTACTTGTTGTTCTTGTTCTTATTTATGTCCAATGAAAATAACACTCTTAAAATACTGCCATATTTGAACGAATACTCTTTCAAAATCTTTCTGAATAAACCTTATTAGAAAACCACAAATTTCCGATCAATATCTTAATAAACTCAATTTAACATTTTACCAATTGTGTAATAAACAGACACATTTTATGCGAACTTCCAAGGAATGTGGACAATAAAAAGACCTAAAACCAAAACCCTTAGACAATATAGACACATTATTGACTTTTTCCTAAACACACACACACACATTTATTTCAATACAAGCTACATCACGTTTTCCAAAATGACAAGCGAACAATGAGATAATTTTCACGTCGTAACAGTTGGACGGCCGCAAGCAATGTTTTGCACTTGCTCTACTATAACCAAAAACTAAAGCGATCACGAATTCTGTACACAAACACAAACAAACTTAATAGCATTGGCACATACCCTGTAAACATTTTTGATCGCTAAACAATCTTCTTACGTTCGCGGAGGAGGTCGTCTAAGAGTCGTAAACGTTTCCCCAGTCGTAAGGAGTTGTGCCCTCAAGGCGAATCATCTGGAGGAGTGTTCCGCGAATCTTCAACATGAGTTACAAAAGAGTAAGTCAGAAGAGTTTTGGAAGATCTTAAAATCGCGCAAGAATCGTTAGACGAGTAACAAATTGGAATTTTGGAACAAGTCACCAATAGGTGTTTTGGAATATTTATTTAATATGGTTGTTGTTGTTGTAGCAGTTAATTGTGTTCTATCTTTCGTCTGCTTGATTCTGTTGAGTGTCAAGACCCAGGAACTGTGCGACTAAGATGGGGTGCGTCCACAGTGATCTGGGTCTGAGTCGAGTGGGTCTGGCCGGGCAGTTAAACAGGTGACGTGTATCGTGCGGTCCCCGGGTTACAATCGGGACATACATCTTGCACGTTGGCATCAATCCTAGCTCTGTAGGAATTGAGGCGGCTGCATCTGCCTGAACGTAATTGAGCCAGAACTACTCTGGTTTGCCGGGGGAGGTCGATTTCTTCAGGTGCAATGGGAGGCGGTCGTTCTCCAAGGACTACATTCACGCGGTAGCCAAATACCGCATCTGCTACCGTGTCTGCATAAATGTTGTTTAGACCTGCTTGATATGCCGCTTGATCTAGAGGTTCTCTCTTGTAGCGCTGAACCTCATGCTCTAGATCATGTAGATCTACCTTAAGGCTTCTGGGCGGTGGATATCTATCCACAAGATGATGACTTGGATGGTCTCTGCGATAACAGCCCAAAAGGTATTGCTAAGACAGCATTAGTTATGTCTTCGCACTGGTAGGATCTTTGTCTCCTGATGGAGGTGGTCCACGGGAGAACTGAGAAGACAGCCGGTCGCAGTTCAGAGGGCGGCATTCTGACAGATCTGAATATTACTCCACTTTGTGTCACAAAGTTGACGAGACCACACTGGCGCTGCATAACTTACCCCAGACCGGCCAATTGCTTTGTACGTGGTCAACAAGGTTTCTTTGTCTGCACCCCAAATGACTTGAGGACCCTGTTTCTACTTTTGACTTTATCGCAGATTGCTGTGGCATGTGGGGAGAATGTGCAAGAGCTGTCAAATTTGACGCCAAGTATTTTGGGACACTTGATGGTCGGAATTATTTCTCCATCGACCATCACAGTCACCTCAGTATTCACCTCAAACGTATTTGTAGTGAACAATGTGGCTGAAGATTTGGTGGCCTATATCTTCAGATTTCTTGCAGCGAAATATGAGGCAAGTTCGTTGAGGTGGACATTCAACCTATTTCAGATGTCATCAATGGGAGGGGGCCAGTCACGGTTAGTTCGCCAAAAGTGACTGAGGTCTTGTCATCCCGTCTACCAGGGTTCGAGAGTGACTTAACAGTAGACCACAGTTTGCCTACACCGGTGCCTAAATTAGATTGCTCCAAGTGTTCCAGCCGCAAATTCCGCTTATGTTCGTTGACTACCCTGTTTATTTCCAGATTCAGCTCGCTGATTCTGGGGTTAGCGGGGTCCATACCACGAGTACCATTGCTTGCGCCAGGAAATTGGGCCGCACTTGGGGTATTCGACCGGCTGGTATGAAGCAAGCGGCTGCTGCGTTAATGATGTCTCGGAATTTCCTCTCGGCCAATGAAGCGGCGATTGGTATACTCTCTGAAGCCAGACCAAACGGCCTTCTTATGATTGATAAACGTCCGGCGTTTAGAGGTTATGAAGTCGAGTGGTCGGTCGATGGTGAGAATTATGGGGAGGTGGTCTGACCCCAAAGAGATGACGGCTTGCCAGGATACGTCACTCAGGAGATCAGGGAATGCAATGGAGGTGTCTGGCGAGCTGCTGCACCTCGTCGTAATCCTAATGGGGGCATCCTCATTTACCGTGCAAAACGTGGAGCTTTCAATCTGCTCTGCCAAAGCTGGTCGTCACCTAGGGGAGAATGCCATGACGTGTGATGCGCATTAAAGTCCCCTAGAACCAGACGATTATGGCCAGATAGCAACCAACTTATGTTGGGGTTGTAAGTCTGGCCATTAATCGGGACACAGCTACCAACCCGTGGTATTTACACGTTGTATAGCTCTATCTCGGCAGTACCGGACCTGACTGCTATCCCAATGCATCCCATGTAGGGGTCACTAGCGCCATGCTAGTGATTGGATTTAATATGGTTCTAAATTAGTTGGGCGTTATTCGGTTGGAAGATCAAAAAATGCATATCACGATTAGTTGTTCATCAAAAATGTAACAACGAAAAAACTTAAAAAAACAAGTAAAAGCGTGCTAAGTTCGGCCGGGCCGAATCTTATATACCCTCCACCATGGATCGCATTTGTCGAGTCCTTGCCCGGCATCTCTTCTTAGGCAAAAAAAAGGATATAAGAAAAGATTTGCTCTGCTATTAGAGCGATATCAAGATATGGTCCGGTTTTGACCACAATTAAATTATATGTTGGAGACCTGTGTAAAATGTCAGCCAATTCGAATAAGAATTGCGCCCTTTATGGGCTCAAGAAGTGAAATAGAGAGATCGATTTATATGGGAGCTGTATCGGCCTATAGACCAATTCAGACCATAATAAACACACATGTTAATGGTCATGAGAGAATCCGTCGTACAAAATTTCAGGCAAATCCGATAATAATTGCGACCTCTAGAGCCTCAAGAAGTCAAGATCCAAGATCGGTTTATATGGCAGCTATATCAGGTTATGAACCGACTTGTACTTAATTTGACATAGTTGTTGAAAGTAACAATAAAAAACGTCTTGCGAAATTTCAGCCAAATCGGATAAAAATTGAGCCCTCTAGAAGCTCAAGAAGTCAAGTCCCCAGATCTGTTTATATGACAGCTATATCAGGTTATGAACCGATTTAAACCATATTTGGCACAGTTGTTGGATATCATAACAAAATACTACGTGCCAAAATTCATTCAAATTGGATAAGAATTGCGTCGTCTAGAGGCTCAAGAAGTCAAGACCCAAAATCGGTTTATATGGCAGCTATATCAGGTTATGGACCGATTTGAACCATACCTGGCACAGTTGTTGGATATCATAACAAAACACGTCGTGCAAAATTTCATTCCAATCGGATAATAATTGCGCACTCTAGAGGCTCAAGACGATCAAGAATATATGTACTTTATGGGGTCTCAGACGAATATTTCGAGTAGTTACAATCATAATGACGAAATTAGTATACCCCCCATCTTATGGTGGAGGGTATAAAAATTATTATTCGTCATATTCGTCGTACTAAGCACCTATCGTCATATAAGCCAAGTGAGAAATCTGTTTGTTGTTGTGGAAGATGTCCACTCAAAACATTGAATAACATAATTCAATTCATGTCCTAAACGCAACAGACATGAAAACAAAAACAATTGCGATAAGTTAACTTAGGCGATTTATAACCAAATTTACGCAATGGTTTGGACAATAATCGTCGCGAAGAGTTGCTAAAACTTCCGCACACGCAATGTCCAATGATAATCTACAAGAGTGTTTCACGGGGGATGCAATCTGCTCTGCCAAAGCTATGCCACGCTGGTCGTTACCTAGGGGAGAATACCATGACGTGTGATGCGCAATAAAGTCCCCTAGAACCAGACGATTATGGTCAGATAGCAACCGACTTATGTCGGGGTTGAAAGCCTGGCCATTAATCGGGACACAGCCACCAACCGGCGGTATGTACACGTTGTATAGCTCCATCTCGACAGTACCAGACCTGACTGCTATCCCTATGCATTCCATGTAGGGGTCACTAGCGCTATGCTAGTGATTGGATTTAATATGGTTCTATATTAGTTGGGCGTTATTCGGTTGAAAGATCTAACAAGTAAAAGCGTGCAAAGTTCGGCCGGGCCGAATCTTATATACCCTCCACGTTGGATTGCATTTGTCGAATTCTTTTCCCGGCATCTCTTCTTAGGCAAAAAGGCATAAGAAAAGATTTCCTCTGTTATTAGAGCGATATCAAGATATGGTCCAGATTGGACCACAATTAAATTATATGTTGAAGACCTGTGTAAAATGTCAGCCAATTCGAATAAGAATTGGGCCCTTTGAGGGCTCAAAAAGTAAAATAGAGAGATCGATTTATATGGAGCTGTATCGGGATATAGACCGATTCAGACCATAATAAACACGTATGTTGATAGTCATGAAAGGATCCGTCGCACAAAATTTCAGATAAATCGGATAGAAATTGCGCTCTCTAGAGGCTCAAGAAGTCAAGACACAAGATCGGTTAATATGGCAGCTATATCAGGTTATGAACCATTATGAACCTTATTTGACACAGTTGTTGGAAGTAAGGATAAAATACGTCAAGCAAAATTTCAGCCAAATCGGATAGGAATTGCGACCTCTAGAGGCTCAAGAAGTCAAGACCCAAGATCGATTTATATGGCAGCTATATCAGGTTATAAACCGATTTAAACCATATTGAGCACAGTTGTTGGATATCGTAATAGAACACGTCGTGCAAAATTTCATCCCAATCGGATAAGAATTGCGCACTCTAGAGGCTCAAGAAGTCAAGACCCAAGATCGGTTTATATGGCAGCTATATCAAAACATGAACCGATTTGAACCATACTTGGCAAAGTTGTTGGATATCATAACAAAACACAGCGTTTTAAATTTTATTCCAATCGGATAAGAATTGCGCACTCTAGAGGCTCAAGAAGTCAAAACCCAAGATCGGTTTACATGACAGCTATATCAGGTTATGAACCGATTTGTACCATTCTTAGCACAGTTATTGGATATCATGACAAAACACGTCGTGCAAAGTTTCATTCCAATCGGAAAAGAATTGGGCACTCTAGACTCAAGACCTATGATCGTTTTATATGGCAGCTATATCAGGTTATGGACCGATTAGAACCATACTTAGCACAGTTGTAGGATATCATAACAAAACACGTCGTGCGAAAACTAATTTAAACCGGATAAGAATTGCGCCCTCTAAAGGCTCAAGAAGTCAAGACCCAAGATCGGTTTATATGGCAGCTATATCAAAACATGGACCGATATAGCCCATTTACAATACCAACCGACCTACACTAATAAGAAGTATTTGCGCAAAATTTCAAACGGCTAGCTTTACTCCTTCGGAAGTTAGCGTGCTTTCGACAGACAGACGAACGGACGGACAGACGGACGAACATGGCAAGATCGACATAAAATGTCGCGACGATCAAGAATATATATACTTTATGGGGTCTCAGACAAACATTTCGAGTAGTTACAAACAGAATGACGAAATTAGTATACCCCCCATCTTATGGTGGAAGGTATAACAAGTAAAAGCGTGCTAAGTTCGGCCGGGCCGAATCTTATATACCCTCCACCATGGATCGCATTTGTCGAGTTCTTTTCCCGGCATCTCTTCTTAGGCAAAACAAAAAAGGATATAAGAAAAGAGTTGCTCTGCTATTAAAACGATATCAAGATGTGTTCCGGTTCGGACCACAATTTAATTATATGTTGGAGACCTGCCTAAAATTTCAGCCAATTCGTATAAGAATTGCGCCCATTGGGGCTCACGAAGTAAAATAGAGAGAACGATTTATATGGGATCTGTATCGGGCTATAGACCGATTCAGACCATAATAAACACATTTGTTGATGTTCATGAGAGGATCCATCGTACAAAATTTCATGCATATCGTATAATAATTGCGACCTCTAGGGGTCAAGAAGTCAAGATCCCAGATCGGTTTATATGGCAGCTATATCAGGTTATGAACCGATTTGAACCTTATTTGACACAGTTGTTGAAAGTAAAAATAAAATACGTCATGCAAAATTTCAGCCAAATCGGATAGGAATTGCGCCCTCTAGAAGCTCAAGAAGTCATATCCCCAGATCTGTTTATATGACAGCTATTAGTTTATGGACCGATTTCAACCATACTTGGCACAGTTGTTGGATATCATAACGAAATACTTCGTGAAAAATTCATTCAAATCGGATAAGAATTGTGCCCTCTAGAGGCTCAAGAAGTCAAGACCCAAGATCGGTTTATATGGCAGCTATATCAGGTTATGAACCGATTTGAACCATACTTGGCACAGTTGTTGGGTATCATAACAAAACACGTCGTGCGAAATTCCAATCCAATCGGATAAGATTTGCGCCCTCTAGAGGCTCAAGAAGTCAAGACCCAAGATCGGTTAAATGGCAGCTACATCAGGTTATGGACCGATTTGAACTATACTTAGCACAGTTGTTGACTATAATAACAAAACACGTCGTGCAAAATTTCATTCAAATCGGATAAGAATTGCGCACCCTAGAGGCTCATGAAGTCAAGACCCAAGATCGGTTTATATGGCAGCTATATCAGGTTATGGACCGATTTGAACCATGCTAGACACAGTTGTTGGATATCATAGCAAACCACGTCGTGCAAAATTTCATTCCAATCGGATAAGAATTGCGCACTCAAGGGGCTCAAGAAGTCAAGACCCAAGATCGGTTTATATGGCAGCTATATCAAAACATGGACCGATATGGATATGTTGTTGGATATCATAGCAAACCACGTCGTGCAAAATTTCATTCCAATCGGATAAGAATTGCGCACTCAAGGGGCTCAAGAAGTCAAGACCCAAGATCGGTTTATATGGCAGCTATATCAAAACATGGACCGATATGGCCCATTTACAATACCAACCGACCTACACTAATAAGAAGTATTTGTGCAAAATTTCAAGCGGCTAGCTTTACTCCTTCGGAAGCCAGCGTGCTTTCGACAGACAGACGGACGGACGGACAGACGGACGGACATGGCTAGATCGACATAAAATGTGACGACGATCAAGAATATATATACTTTATGGGGTCTCAGACGAATATTTCGAGTAGTTACAAACAGAATGACGAAATTAGTATACCCCCGATCTTATGGTGGAGGGTATAAAAATTATTATTCGTCGTACAAAGTACCTATCGTCATATAAGCCAAGTGAGAAATCTCTTTGGTGTTGTGGAAGATGTCCACTCAAAACATCGAATAACATAATTCAATTCATGTCCTAAACGCAACAGGCATGAAAACAAAAACAATTGCGAAAAGTTTACTTAGGCAATTTATAACCAAATTTTCTGGACGATTATAACGCAATGGTTTGGACAATAATCGTCGCGAAGAGTTCCTAAAACTTCCGCACACGCAATGTCCAATTATAATCTACAAGAGTGTTTCACGAGTCATACGGAGCATTATAACGTAATGGATAGTAAGAGAATCGTCGCGAAGAGTTGCTAAAATTTCCGCACATGCAAGGTATTGTCCAATGATAACCCAGAAGAGTGTTTCACAACTCATACGAACGATTATAACGCAATGGTTTGTAAGAGAATCGTGGCGAAAAGTTTTGGACGACTATAACGCAATTCTTCTAGACAATTATAACGCAATGGTTTGGAAAAAAATTGTCGCGAAGAGTTGCTAAAACTTCCGCACACGGAATGGATTTTCCAATGATAACCTTCAAGAGTGTTTCACTAGTCATACGGACGATTGTAACGTAATGGGTTGTAAGAGAATCGTCGCGAAGAGTTGCTAAAACTTCCGCACATGCAAGGGATTGTCCAATGATAACCTAGAAGAGTGTTTCACGACCCATACGAACGATTCTAACGCAATGGTTTGTAAGAGAATCGTGGCGAAAAGTTACTAAAACATCCGCAAACGCAATAGATTGCCCATTTACATCGTAGAAGAGTATTTCGCGACTCATGCGGAAGAACAGTTGCGTAAAAATCTTCCAGAAGATTATTTTTTTCCATCGCGGGGACGAACTCTCTTGCTAAATTATGAAAAATGTTTGTATGGTAGTCACTCAATCGTGAGGTGATGTCTACGTGACATGGCAAAATTTCTAAACCACGTTTTAAGAATAGATTCCAAAAAAGAAAAGTTACGCTTGTAAACCAATTTGTGAGAGACAAAAGCAATAGCCAACACTACATGCAATGCATGTATTGGTAAGTTGTTGAGCCAGATGACACATATCCTGCCAAGGATGTCCTTTTGCATGTTTGTGTTTAAGTTTTACATTAAAATGGAATCTTTAAGGAAGAAGCTAAAGCAATATGCAAGAGCAACAACTTACACCGCTATTTGTAGCGGAACTTAAATGCAATTTAACTTATAGTTTAGTTTCTTATGATTTTAGTGGAATACTTCTATCGATTTTATTTAAGTTGCATTAAAATGATCTCATAAAGGCAATGTAAATGCATTTTAAATTGCATTTAAAAATTTGTCTACACTGACAGCTAAGTTTTTGTTTAGAATGAAATCCTTTACTTTTGCTACAAAATTTAAGCCCTTCTACTTTCGTTATACAATCAAAATAAACTCGAAGCTTATGCTACAGTGGCATTAAATGAATACGACTGTCTTATGTCCTGCTTAACTCTATTGCTTTTCCTTCTTGCCATTTATGGTTGGAACAGAGCCAAGAGAAATGAGGTCAAGTACTTGGACAACATAATACTATCAATAAAAATTTTCTTAACCTTTATTTTACAACAACATTCATTCGCATAGTTGCTTAGGATATTTGAGTACAATGATTATTACTTTCAAACATAGTCCACCATTTGCCCAATGACCATCATTGCCTTGGCAGTGGTCAAATATTTTTCCCCATTTGCAAAAAATTTGAGCCAAGGAAAATGTGTATTTCTGTTTGCTTTACCTTTCAAGGGGGTGAAAGGAGAAGTTGAGTTCTGTTAATGTCCACTACAGCCATGCTCCAAACGTCATAAAATAAACTCTTAAGTCTCTACAACCAGCAATTCAAAATGATGATGGTAATGGTCCAACAGAAATTGTCTAGACTTTAATGGGGTACTTCAAACCAATAAGCTTGAGTGTAAATAAATAGTGGTGGTGGGTGAAAGTGACAGTATGTGAAGCATTTTGAAAGGATTTAGGGGTTCAAAGTAAAGGTATAGTGGCCGTCCAAAACAGACTAACAGGACAAAAATATCTCTCCTGTAACCTTGAGTGGAGCGGACGTGTTTTCATAACACTCCACAAAAGATATATGTAATGTCGGAATAGGACTACCTATTTCTTAAAAAGTTGAAAGTCTTTCAGGAATAGGCTCAAAGACCCAACAGCTGCGGTGGTGGTACACAACAGTAGCATATTGTCCGACCCTTTTATAGGTTTGGGTGTCTTGGCATTAGTGGTTAAGAGTAATGCTGCAAACGCAACGAAGAAGAGACGGATAAACCAGTGGGTTGCACAGTTCGTCCCCGGCTTTAAGTAATGATGGTGTTTCCGATTTAGATTCAGACAGCGACAGTTTTAATGAAACAGTCATCGCAGAAGAATCGAGAGGAATGTGAAATATCACGAAATTAATTTGTTAATATTGAACTAGAATTATTGCTAATAAAAGCGTGCTACGTTCGGCCGAGCCGAATCTTATATACCCTCCACCATGGATCGAATTTATCGAGTAATTTTCCCGGTAGCTCTTTTTAGGCAAACAAACGATAAAAAAAAGAATTGCTATGCTAATTGAACGTTGGAGACCACGTAGGAAGACATTGTGTAAAATTTCAACGAAATCGAATACGAATTGCGCCCTTTAGGTCTAGAAGTAAAATAGGGAGATCGGTTTATAGGCGAGCTTTAGCAGGCTATAGACCGATTCAGACCATATTCGACACGTATGTTTGAGGTCATGGGAGCAGCTGTTGTACAAAATTTCAGCCAAAACGAATAATAATTGCGTCCTCTAGAGACTCAATTTCACACAATTGTTGAAAGTCATAATAGCACAAAATTTCAGCTAAATCATATACCAACTGCGACCTTTAGTACCTCAAAAAGTCAAGATTAAAGATCGGTTTATATGGCAGCTTTATCAGGTTATGTACCGATTTTAACCACACTTAGCACAGTTATTGGAAGTCATAGCGAAACAAGTAATTTAAAATTTCAGCCAAATCGGATAGGGATTGCGCCCTCTAGAGGCTCGAGAAATCAAGACCCCAGATCGGTTTATATGACAGCTATAACAGGTTATGGACCGATTTCAACCATACTAAGCACTGTTGTTGGAAATCGTAACAAAGCACCTTATTCAGAATTTCAGTCAAATCGAATAAGAATTGCGCCCCCTAGTGGCTCAAGAAATCAAGATTCTAGATACATATATTAAAACATGAACCGAAATTGTCCATTTACAATCCCAACCGACCTACACTAATAAGAAGCCGTTGTGCAATATTTCAAGCGGCTAACTTTACTCCTTCAAAAGGTATCGTGTTTTCGACATGCAGACGAATGGACATGGCTAGATCGAATTAAAATGTTATGACGATCAAGAATATAGATACTTTATGGGGTCTTAGACGAATATTTCGACGAGTTACAAACAGAATGAAGAAATTACTATACTCCAACCTGTGGTGGAGGGTATAAAAAAATTAAGCAACATTTGATTATTGAATTAAAACTATTGTTGGCTTGAGATAAAAACAAGTAAAAAGGCCATAAGTTCGACTAGACCGAACTTTGGATACCCACCACCTCGGGTATATATGTATACCTTTCGTCATAATCCAGTGAAAAATTCAAAATGTATTCCCCCATACCATCTATATCGAAATATGATCCGATCTGGACCAAATTCGCTCCAAAATGTCGGAGAAATGGGACAAAATAATGCGCCTTTTATGGGTCCAAAACCTTAAATCGAGAGATCGGTATATATGGCAGCCTTATCCAAATCTGGACAGATCGGGGCCAAATTGAAGGAGGATGTCGAGTGGCTTAACACAACTCACTGTTACAAATTTAAGCAACACCTGATAATAAATGTGGCATTTGTGGGCCTTAGACCTTATATCGGCTGATCGGTCGATATGGGGGCTATATCAAGATATAGTCTGATAAAGCCCATCTTCGAAATTAACCTGCCTATGGACAAAAAAAAATCTGTGCAAAGTTTCAGCTCAATATCTCTATTTTTAAAGACTGTCGCGTGATTTCAACAGACAGACGGTCAGACTGGTGGACATAGCTAGATCGTCTTCGATTTTTACGAGGAACAAGTATATATATACTTTATAGGGTTGGAAATGTATATTCAATGTGTTGCAAACGGAATAACAAAATTAATATATACCCATCCTTCGGTAGTGGGTATAAAAAGAGGCAAGTAAAAATGTGCTAAGTTCGGCCGGACCGAATCTTAGGTACCATGGCTTCCGCTAAAAATGTGCACCTCTCAATGATTTGAATTATTTTGGAGCAATAAAATCGGGAATTGATTGAGGCTTCAATAGTCTCAAGAAGTCATTTCAGGATATCGGTACTTAGGAAGCCTATATCACCATATTGATAGATTTTTTAGGGTTAAATTTAAACCAAACCAGGTGAAAACTTGGGCTTCTAGAGGCTCAAGAAGTCATATCGGGAGATCGGTTTATATGGGGGCTATGGCCAAATCTGAACCGAAATGACCTATTTGCAATCATCAATGGCCTACATAAATACGAAGTATCCGTGCAAAATTTCAATCCGCAAGCTTTATCCGTTCGACCGCTAACGTGATTTCGACAGACGGACATAATTAAATATAGAAACGTATCCAGAATATAGGACTTACAAGCGAACGAATAAGGTTTACAAACAAAATATCTGGATAAGTATACGAGGGTTGCCTTTTATATTTCTGGGTTGTACAAACCTTGAGTTGAAATCTGCCAACTGCCAGCTCTAGCGTAAAGCTAGAAATTTTTGAGGTTATATGTACTCAGAACGTTTTGACATACCAGCGCTATTTGTGTTGTTTACAGTCACTTAAAAGATATAACAAGTAAAAGCGTGCTAAGTTCGGCCGGGCCGAATCTTATATACCCTCCACCATGGATCGCATTTGTCGAGTTCTTTTCCCGGCATCTCTTCTTAGGCAAAAAAAAGGATATAAGAAAAGATTTGCTCTGCTATTAGAGCGATATCAAGATATGGTCCAGTTTGGACCACAATTAAATTATATGTTGGAGACCTGTGTAAAATGTCAGCCAATTCGAATAAGAATTGCGCCCTTTGTGGGCTCAAGAAGTAAAATAGAGAAATCGATTTATATGGGAGCTGTATCGGGCTATAGACCGTTTCAGACCATAATAAACACGCATGTTAATGGTCATGAGAGAATCCGTCGTACAAAATTTCAGGCAAATCGGATAATAATTGCGACTTCTAGAGGCTCAAGAAGTCAAGATCCCAGATCGGTTTATATGGCAGCTATATCAGGTAAAAAACCGACTTGTACTTTATTTGACATAGTTGTTGAAAGTAACAATAAAAAAACGTCTTGCGAAATTTCAGCCAAATCGGATAGGAATTGCGTCCTCTAGAAGCTCAAGAAGTCAAGTCCCCAGATCTGTTTATATGACAGCTATATCAGGTTATGAACCGATTAAAACCATATTTGGCACAGTTGTTGGATATCATAACAAAATACTACTAGAGGCTCAAGAAGTCAATACCCAAGATCGGTTTATATGACAGCTATATAAGGTTATGGACCGATTTGAACCATACTTAGCACAGTTGTTGGATATCGTAACAAAACACGTCGTGCAAAATTCCATTCCAATCGGATAAGAATTGTGCACTCTAGAGGCTCAAGAAGTCAAGACCCAAGATCGGTTTATATGACAGCTGTATGAGGTTATGGACCGATTTGAACCATACTTGGTTCAGTTGTTGGATATCAGAACAAAACACGTAGTGCAAAATCGGATAAGAATTGTGCACACTGGAGGCTCAAGAAGTCAAGACCCAAGATCGGTTTATATGGCAGCTATATCAAAACATGAACCGATATGGCCCATTTACAATACCAACCGACCTACACTAATAAGAAGTATTTGTGCAAAATTTCAAGCGGCTAGCTTTACTTCTTCGGAAGTTAGCGTGCTTTCGACAGACAGACGGACGGACGGACAGACGGACGGACATGGCTAGATCGACATAAAATGTCGCGACGATCAAGAATATATATACTTTATGGGGTCTCAGACGAATATTTCGCGTAGTTACAAACAGAATGACGAAATTTGTATACCCCCCATCTTATGGTAGAGGGTATAAAAAGGCGTTAAGTTCGGCCGGGCCGAACTTTGGATACCCACCACCTCGGGTATATATGTAAACCACCTTTCATCAAAATTCGGTGAAAATTTCATACCTTATACTCATATACCTCATACCGATCTGAACTATATACGACACGATGTCGAGGAGCCGAACATAAGTCACTGTTTCAAATTTCAGTGAAATCGGATTATATATGCGCCTTTTATGGGGCCAAGACTTTAAATCGAGATATCGGTCTACATGGCAGCTATATCCAAATCTGGACCGATTTGGGCCAAGTTGCATAAACATGTTGAAAAGCCTAACACAAAGCACTGTTCTAAAATTCTGCGAAATCGGACAATAAATGCCTCTTTTATGGGCCCTTAAATCGAGAGATCTGTCTATATGGCAGCTATATCAAAACATGAACCGATAGGGCTCATTTACAATACCAACCGACCTACACTAATAAGAAGTATTTATGAAAAATTTCAAGGGGCTAGCTTTACTCCTCCGGAAGTTAGCGTGCCTTCGACAGACAGACGGACGGACGGACGGACGGACAATGCTAGAGCGACATAAAATTTCACGACGATCAAGAATATATATAATTTATGGGGTCTCAGACGAATATTTCGAGTAGTTACAATCAGAATGACGAAATTAGTATACCCCCAATCTTATGGTGGAGGGTATAAAAATGGAAATAAATCCTGAACATTTTCGTGCGATTAAATTTTTCAACTTTCGACGTGGATTAACTCAGTTCGGCCGGGCCGAATCTTATATACCCTCCACCATGGATCGCATTTGTCGAGTTCTTTTCCCGGCATCTCTTCTTAAGCAAAACAGGATATAAGAAAAGATTTGCTCTGCTATTAGAGCGATATCAAGATATGGTCCGGTTTGGACCACAATTAAATTATATGTTGGAGACCTGTGTAAAATGTCAGCCAATTCGAATAAGAATTGCGCCCTTTGTGGGCTCAAGAAGTAAAATAGAGGGATCGATTTATATGGGAGATGCATCGGGCTATGGACCGATTCACACCATAATAAACACGTATGTTGATGGTCACGAAAGAATCCGTCGTACAAAATTTCAGGCAAATCGGATAATAATTGCGACCTCTAGAGGCTCAAGAAGTCAAGATCCCAGATCAGTTTATATGGCACCTATATCAGGTTATGAACCGACTTGTACTTTATTTTACATAGTTGTTGAAAGTAACAATAACAAGTAAAAAGGCGTTAAGTTCGGCCGGGCCGAACTTTGGATACCCACCACCTCGGGTATATATGTAAACACCTTTCATCAAAATTCGGTGAAAATTTCATACCTTATACTCATATACCTCATAACGATCTGAACTATATACGACACGGATGTCGAAAAGCCTAACATAAGTCACTGTGTCAAATTTCAGTGAAATCGGATTATAAATGCGCCTTTTAGGGGGCCAAGACTTTAAATCGAGATATCTGTCCACATGGCAGCTATATCCAAATCTGGACCGATTTGGGCCAAGTTGCATAAACATGTCGAAGAGCCTAACACTAAGCACTGTCCCAAATTTCGGCGAAATCGGACAATAAATGCCTCTTTTATGGGCCCTAAACCTTAAATCCAGAGATCGGTCTATATGGCAGCTATATTCAAATCTGGACTGATCTGGACAAAATTGAAGAAGGACGTCGAAGAGCCTAAACAAACTCACTGTCTCAAATTTCAGCGACTTCGGACAATAAATGCGTCTTTTATGGCCCCACAACCTAAAACCTAGATATCGGTCTATATGGCAGCTATATCCAAATCTGGACCGATATGTGCGATATTTCAGAAGTATGTCAAGGGGCTTAACCTAACTCACTGTTCCAAATTTCGGGGACATTGGGCAATAAATGAGCATTTTATGGGCCCAAAACCATAAATCAAGAAATCGGTCTATATGGCAGCTATATCCAAATTTGAACCGATCTGGACCAAAATGAAGAAATATGTCAAAGAGCCTAACACATCTCACTGTCCCAATTTTCAGCAAAATCGGATAATGAATGTGGCTATTATGGGCCTTAGACCCTAAATTGGAGGATCGGTCTATATGGCAGCTATATCCAAATCTGAACCGATCTGAGCCAAATTAACGAAGGATGCCGACGGGCCTTACACAATTCACTGCCCCGAATTTCATCAAAATCGGATAATAAATGTGGCTTTTGTGAGCCTAAGACCCTAAACCGGAGGATCGGTCTATATGGCAGCTATATCCAAATCTGAACCGATCTGAACCAATATAAGAAACATGTCAAAGGGCCTAAGAAAACTCACTGTCCCAAATTTCAGCGAAATCGGACCATAAATGTGGCTTTTATGGGCCTTAGACCCTTAATTGGAGGATCGGTCTATATGGCAGCTATATCCAAATCTGAACCGATCTGGGTCAAATTAAAGAAACATGTCAAAGGGACTAAGACAACTCACTGTCCCAAATTTCAGCGAAATCGGACCATAAATGTGGCTTTTATGGGCATTAGACCCTAAATTGGAGGATCGGTCTATATGGCAGCTATATTCAAATCTGGACCGATCTGAGCCAAATTGACAAAGGATGTCGAAGGGCCTAACACAACTCACTGTCCCAAATTTCAGCAAAATCGGATAATAAATGTGGCTTTTATGGGCCTAAGACCCTAAATCGGCGGATCGGTCTATATGGGGGCTATATCAAGATATAGTCCGATATAGCCCATCTTCGAACTTAACCTGCTTATGGACAAAAAAAGAATCTGTGGAAAATTTCAGCTCAGTATCTCTATTTTTAAAGACTGTAGCGTGATTTCAACAGACAGACGGACGGACATGGCTAGATCGTCTTAGATTTTTACGCTGATCAAGAATATATATACTTTATAGGGTCGGAAATGGATATTTCGATGTGTTGCAAACGGAATGACAAAATGAATATACCCCCATCCTTCGGTGGTGGGTATAAAAAACGTCTTGCTAAATTTCAGCCAAATCGGATAGGAACTGCGCCCTCAAGAAGCTCAAGAAGTTAAGTCCTCAGATCTGTTTATATGACAGCTATATCAGGTTATGGACCGATTTGAACCATATTTGGCACAGTTGTTGGATATCATAACAAAATATACGTGCCAAAATTCATTCAAATCGGATAGGAATTGCGCCCCCTAGAGGCTCAAGAAGTCAAGACCCAAGATCGATTTATATGACACCTATATAAGGTTATGGACCGATTTGAACCATACATGGCACAGTTGTTGGATATCACAACCAAACACGTCGTGCACAATTTCATTCCAATCGGATAAGAATTGCGCACTCTAGAGGCTCAAGAAATCAAGACCCAAGATCGGTTTATATGGCAGCTATATCAGGTTATGAACCGATTTGAACCATACTTGGCGCAGTTGTTGGATATCATAACAAAACACGTCGTGCAAAATTTCATCCCAGTCGGATAAGAAATGCGCACTCTAGAGGCTCAAGAAATCAAGACCCAAGATCGGTTTATATGGCAGCTATATCAAAACATGGACCGATATGGCCCATTTACAACACCAACCGACCTACACTAATAAGAAGTATTTGTGCAAAATATCAAGCGGCTAGCTTTACTCCTTCGGAAGTTAGCGTGCTTTCGACAGACAGACGGACGGACGGACGGACGGACAGACGGACGGACATGGCTAGATCGACATAAAATTTCACGACGATCAAGAATATATATACTTTATGGGGTCTCGGACGAATATTTCGAGTAGTTACAATCAGAATGACGAAATTAGTATACCCCCCATCTTATGGTGGAGGGTATAAAAAGGATATATGAACAGATTTGCTCTGCTATTAGAACGATATCAAGATATGGTCCAGTTTGGACCACAATTAAATTATATGTTGGAGACCTGTGCAAAATGTCAGCCAATTCGAATAAGAATTGCACTCTTTGGGGGCTATATCAGGTTATGGACCGATTTGTACCATATTTGCCACAGGTGTTGGAAGTCACAACATAACATGTCAAACAAAATTTTAGCCAAATCGGATAAGAATTGCGCCCTCTAGTGGCTCAAGAATCCAAGACGCCAGATCAGTTTATAGGGCTGCTCTATCAGGTTACGGACCGATTTCAACCATTCTTAGCACAGTTGTTGAAAGTCGTAACAAAACACCTCGTTCAAAATTTCAGCCAAATCGGATAAGAATTGCGCCCTCTTGTGGCTCAGGAATTCAAGATTCAATATCGGTTTATATGGCAGCTATATGGTACAAATCGTTCCATAACCTGATATAGCCCCCAAAGGGTGCAATTCTTATTCGAATTGGCTGACATTTTGCACAGGTCTCCAACATATAATTTAATTGTGGTCCAAACTGGACCATATCTTGATATCGTTCTAATAGCAGAGCAAATCTGTTCATATATCCTTTTTTTTTTGACTAAGAAGAGATGCCATGAAAAGAACTCGACAAATGCGATCCATGGTGGATGGTACATAAGATTCGGCCCGGCCGAACTTAGCACGCTTTTACTTGTTTTGACTAAGAAGAGATGCCGGGAAAAGAACTCGACAAATGCGATCAATGGTGGAGGTATATAAGATTCGGCCCGGCCGAACTTTGCACGCTTTTACTTGTTTTTATCCAGTTTAAGTCGTCTGATTTACGCCAATCCCAATTTCATTTGGATACCTCTCTCCTAGCTTGATCTGGAATTTTTCTAAGACATTCGGGGATATTTTTTTTTTCTAACGTTTCGTTAATGACATTTTCTTTATAGACCGCGTCACCCAGATTTACATTTAAAGACAAATATTTCAAATGAAACCATTTCTTTTTTTCCTTGGAATTTCCCAATACAGTATGTAAGGTAATCGATGCATGAGTTAGGATCGAAATATATCAGTCAATAGCAAGCAGCATTGATTCTAGTAGAAATTCATTAGTTCTGTAGGTTTTGACTGAAGAGTGGGACACAGTGAAGTATTATTTAAAAAATTTTAAAATTTACATATTGAATTATTGATTTTCTTAACAATTTTTTTTTTTTACAATGAAAGGAACTTAAAATCCACCTTAAGTAAGGAAATGAGTTAAAATAATATAAGTCGACAGACTTTTATCTATGAGAACAGGTCATACATTACACTTACGGTTGTCGCTAGGGCATTTGACATTAATTATTTAATTAGTTGGAAGGGAAAGAAACAAGTTTACATCTGCAATAATGGGGAAATCTCTTTGTATTTCTGATTTCTAGTTCTACCACCTTTTTTATTTTATCTCCAATAAATTAGGGAAACTATAGGACTTATAAAAACCATATTTAAATTATAGCCATATACGGCAATAGTTGGATGCAATTTTTACCGAATTTTTTCCTTCAAAATCGGATTTTTGATCGATTTTCATAAAATTCGGAAGACAATAAGGTGGATTAATGAAGGTGGTCTCAAGCGAACAGCTGAAAACAGCCGGCCACTTTGATAGTATTAAAATATAAGTTCTGTGTTTACATTCTCAGCACACTTTCCCATTTTCTTCCACGTACTCTTTGTTTGAGTTTCTCTTTCTCTCATTTAACTGGTACACATACGCAAACGAGCGCAAATTTCTTTGGTTGTGTTAAGAACAATGCCAATTTTGAAATGACATCTTGATGACGAGATGGCGGATTGCACCATATGATCTGTGGTTGTTAACAAATGCGACCAACCTTAAATGTTTTACCATGGGTGGAGAAATAAGCAGCATCATTTAAGCAGAACGTAAATGGCTAATCGCAAAAATTGGTCAAAATTAATTGTTTTTAAATATTTAACATTTATTGTTCCTTAATTTTTATACCCCCCACCATAGGATGGGGGTATACTAATTTCGTCATTCTGTTTCGAAATATTCGTCTGAGAACCCATAAAGTATATATATTCTTGATCGTCGCGACATTTTATGTCGATCTAGCCATGTCCGTCCGTCTGTCCGTCCGTCTGTCCGTCCGTCTGTCCGTCCGTCTGTCCGTCCGTATGTCCGTCCGTCTGTCCGTCCGTCTGTCCGTCCGTCTGTCCGTCCGTCTGTCCGTCCGTCCGTTCGTCTGTCTGTCGAAAGCACGCTAACTTCCGAAGGAGTAAAGCTAGCCGCTTGAAATTTTGCACAAATATTTCTTGTTAGTGTAGGTCGGTTGGTATTGTAAATGGGCCATATCTGTCCATGTTTTGATATACCTGCCATATAAACCGATCTTTGGTCTTGATTTTTTGAGCCTCTAGAGGTCGCAATTATTATCCGATTTGCCTGAAATTTTGTACGACGGATTCTCTCATGACCATCAGCATACGTGTTTATTATGGTCTGAATCGGTCTATAGCCTGATACAGCTCCCATATAAATCGATCTCTCTATTTTACTTCTTGAGCCCCAAAGGGCGCAATTCTTATTAGAATTGGCTGACATTTTACACAGGTCTCCAACATATAATTTAATTGTGGTCCAAACCGGACCATATCTTGATATCGCTCTAATAGCAGAGCAAATCTTTTCTTATATCCTTTTTTTCCTAAGAAGAGATGTCGGGAAAAGAACTCGACAAATGCGATCCATGGTGGAGGGTTTATAAGATTCGGCCCGGCCGAACTTAGCACCCTTTTACTTGTTTAATTTATTTGAGTAAAATTTTATGGAAATAAAAGTCATTTTAACCCAATTCACCGCCACAATCAATAACCTGTTGAAATCATAAACTAGTTCAAACTAAAATGAGCGCAGAAGAAAAATTTCAGCAAAATACTGAAGCTGGTTCGCCAACACTTTCGCTATAACTATCGCAAAGACAAACACATCTTGAAGCCTTTGAAAGATTAGGATCGGCCTGAAAATAGCGTACAAAATTCAACTCTGACTTTAACCACATGTCACCGCTGGTGACCCAATTCCTGCACCCAGTTGCGACGAAACTCAAACAAAAATCACTTTGGATACCCACCACCTCGGATATATATGTAAATCCCCTGTCGTCACAATCCGGTGAAAATTTGATAACTTAAGCACCCAAATTCGGTGCGGAAATTGAATGGTGTAATACATAAAAGTCATTTTTAAATTTTGTAGAGCAAAATATTGGTCTTTCTAGCAGCTATATCCAAATATTAACCGATCTGAACCAGATTAAGGGTCTAATGCCCATAAATGCTCTATTTTTATCCGATTTCACTGAATTTTGAAACAGTGAGTAGTTTAAAGCTTCCCGAGAACTAGCCCAAACATGGTCAGATCGGAATTTATTATACCCTCCACCATGAGATGGGGGGTATACTAATTTCGTCATTCTGTTTGTAACTACTCGAAATATTCGTCTGAGACCCCATAAAGTATATATATTCTTGATCGTCGTGACATTTTATGTCGATCTAGCCATGTCCGTCCGTCTGTCCGTCCGTCCGTCCGTCTGTCTGTCGAAAGCACGCTAACTTCCGAAGGAGTAAAGCTAGCCGCTTGAGATTTTGCACAAATACTTCTTATTAGTGTAGGTCGGTTGGTATTGTAAATGGGCCATATCGGTCCATGTTTTGATATAGCTGCCATATAAACCGATCTTGGGTCTTGATTTCTTGAGCCTCTAGAGTGCGCAGTTCTTATCCGATTGGAATGAAATTTTGCTCGACGTGTTTTGTTATGATATCCAACAACTGTGTGAAGTATAGTTCAAATCGGTCTATAACCTGATATAGCTGCCATATAAACCGATCTTGGGTCTTGACTTCTTGAGCCTCTAGCGTGCGCATTTCTTATCCGATCAGAATGAAATTTTGCACGACGTGTTTTGTTATGATATCCAATAACTGTGCCAAGTATGGTTCAAATCGGTCCATAACCTGAAATAGCTGCCATATAAACCGATCTTGGGTCTTGATTTCTTGAGCCTCTAGAGTGCGCAATTCTTATCCGATTGAAATGAAATTTTGCACGACGTGTTTTATTATTATATCCAACAACTGTGCCAAGTATGGTTCAAATCGGCTCATAACCTGATATAGCTGCCATATAAACCGATCTTGGGTCTTGATTTCTTAAGCCTCTAGAGGGCGCAATTCTTATCCGAATGGAATGGAAATTTGCACGACGTGTTTTGTTATGATACCCAACAACTGTGCCAATTATGGTTTAAATTGGTCTATAACCTGATATAGCTGCCATATAAACCGATCTTGGGTCTTGACTTCTTGGATCGTCGGATCCTCTCATGACCATCAACAAACGTGTTTATTATGGTCTGAATCGGTCTATAGCCCGATACAGATCCCATATAAATCGTTCTCTCTATTTTACTTCGTGAGCCCCAATGGGCGCAATTCTTATACGAATTGGCTGAAATTTTACACAGGTCTCCAACATATAATTTAACTCTGGTCCGAAACGGACCATATCTTGACATCGTTTTAATAGCAGAGCAACTCTTTTCTTATATCCTTTTTTGCCTAAGAAGAGATGCCGGGAAAATAACTCGACAAATGCGATCCATGGTGGAGGGTATATAAGATTCGACCCGGCCGAACTTAGCACGCTTTTACTTGTTTATTATTCGATTTCGCTGAAATTTGAAACAGTGGGTTATTTTAAGCCCCGCGACATCAGACCCAAATATGATTCAGATCGGACTATATTTATTTATAGCTGCTATATAGTGAGTTTTTTTAACCCAGTTTCGGTGAAATTTAAATCAGTGAGTTTTTTTAAGCCATCTGACCTAAATATGGTAAAGATTGGACTGTTTTCAGATACAGTTGTCATATGGACCGATATGCCGATTAAGGGTCTGAAGCTCATAAAAGCTTTATTTATTACCCGTTTTCGTTGAAATTTGAAATAATGATTTCTTTTAAGACTCCCGACATCCGACCCAAATATGATTCAGATATGACTATGCAGATATAGCTGTCATATAAACCGATCTTCCAATTTAGGGTCTTAATCCCATAAAAAACAGATTTATTGTCTAAAAATATTACTTGTATATGAGTACTCGGGACTTGAAAAAATTATGATCAAGACCAGCCCCTATTAAAATATAACTACGGATATGGTAGTGAAGTTATGTTGAAATAGGATGACTTTTATTCGCTTCAGACCCTTTATCGGGATGTCGCTCTGTATGGCAGCTATATTTAAATATAGTCCGATCCGAACCATATTTGGGTCCTATGTTAGGAGGCGTTAAACTACTCAATGTTTCAAATTTCAGCGAAATCGGTTAAAAGAATAAAGATTTTATGGGCTTTAGACCCTTTATCTGGAGATCGGTCTATATGGCAGCTATACCTAAATATAATCCGATTGATCCATATTTAGGCCAGATATCAGGAGGCTTAAGATAACCCTCTGTTTAAAATTTCAGCGAAATCGGGTTATAAATAAAGCTTTTATGGGCTTCTGACCCTTTATCGGCAGATCGCTATACAGCTATATCTAAATATAATTTCATAACCTGATATAGCTGCCATATAAACCGATCTGGGATCTTGACTTCTTGACCCCCAGAGGTCGCAATTATTAGTCCGATCTGAAGCATTTTTGGGTCCTATGTTAGGAGGCGTAAAACTATTTACTGCTTAAAATTTCAGCAAAATCGGCTAAAAAATAAGGCTTTTAAGGGTCTTAGGCCCTTTATCTGGAGATCGGTCTATATAGCAGCTATACCTAAATATAGTCCGATTTGGCTCGTTCAAGAACTTAACCAGTGTGCATCAAAAAGACGTTTTTGTGCCAAATTTCAGCTCAATATCTCAATATTTGAAGACTGTAGAGTTATTACAAAAGACGGACGGACAGAAGGATAGACGGATAGACGGACAAACGAACAGAAACACGGACATCGTTAAATCGTCTTAGAATTTTACGATGACCCGAAATATATATACTTTGTAGGTTCGGAAATTGATATTTCGATGCGTTGCAAACGGAATGACTAAATGAATATACCCCCTATCCTACGGTGGTGGGTATGAAAAAGTCGAAGTTTATTGGAATGTGTATTTCACACAGCTTAAGAAAGCAAAACGTGCTTCTGGAAGCTTTTCTGTGACCAGGTCGATAGCGTTAATGACGTCGGCAAGATGAAAAAGTTTCTCTCAAAAAACCATGTCCATACTGAATCTTTGTTAGACGACATGGGAGTGTGAACAGAGACAACGAAGGACATGTTGAGGCTTTTGATGAAACACATTTTCCACAGGATACGACGGGACTCACGAAGACATCAGAATCTTGGAATTATGATGTTGATCGAAGGTTTATAATTACAGAATTTATGGTGAAGGAATCCTTGAGGAGCTTCAAACCATTTAAATCACCCGGACCTAATGGAATATTTCCGACATTACCAGACATGAACCAACACAGCAGACTCAATGCAGCCTGATGAATAGGGAGCCAACGATAGAACCATCGCCACTCCAAGGACGCCCATTTATTGGAGGACCAATTATGGAGGTCATATAATAAATGAACCTCCACCGGAGCGAGAGGCCTACACACGTTCAGATGGAGAAAATCAGCAAGAGCAAAATTCATATGGCCTTAATTTGGAAGCCATGGACAACCCGGAACAAAGTTTCTGGACTGAATCATATCAACTGTCAATTATTCTATGGTAACATGGAGGTTCGACAGAGGACCTGCGTAATTGGATAAAAATCTTAATTATATCTTTCCCCAGCGTTATCAACGTTGAATACAACAGTGTTGAGACAAGGAAATGTTGAAGCATTCCTGCCATAACTTAATCTACCTTTCGACTCTCCAACAACGCCTCCCACGTTGGATATGTAACGACTGGTGTAAAAACCAAAACAGACAGGTTTTGGATGCAATGCGAACTCTCACCACATTTCGTACGATAATATCAACATTAATAATCGGGGCCATTTCTTTCTAACACCATAGAATAAATATTCCTGTTGCAATACATCGAAATATCAATTTACGAAAATACAAAGTTTATATATTCTTGATCTTTGCAAAGTTATAAAGCGAATTAACGATGCCCATGTGTATATCCGTCCGTTTATCCGATATCCGTCCGATATTCAGCTGAAATTTGGCAAAGATTCGTATTTCATCATAGGCTATATTCTTAATAAAGCTAAATATTACCATATTTGGATTTAGCTAAGGCAGCTATATTAATCAATTTTGGTTCTTGAGCCCCCAAAAAACGCATTTATTATACAATTTTGCTGAAATTTCAAACCGTGTGTTTTTTATACCCTCCATCATAGGACGGGGGTATACTAATTTCGTCATTCTGTTTGTAACTACTCGAAATATTCGTCTGAGACCCCATAAAGTATATATATTCTTGAGCGTTGCGACATTTTATGTCGATCTAGCCATGTCCGTCCGTCCGTCTGTCTGTCGAAAGCACGCTATCTTCCGAAGGAGTAAAGCTAGCCGCTTGAAATTTTGCACAAATACTTCTTATTAGTGTAGGTCGGTTGGTATTGCAAATGGGCCATATCGGTCCATGTTTTGATATAGCTGCCATATAAACCGATTTTGGGTCTTGACTTCTTGAGCCTCTAGAGTGCGCAATTCTTATCCGATTGAAATAAAATTTTGTATGACGTGTTTTCTTATGATAACCAACAACTGTGCCAAGTATGGTTCAAATCGGTCCATAACCTGATATAGCTGTCATATAAACAAATCTGGGGACTTGAATTCTTGAGCTTCTAGAGGGCGCAATTCCTATCTGATTTGGCTGAAATTTTGCAAGACGTATTTTATTCTTACTTTCAACAATTGTGTCAAATAAGGTTCAAATAGGTTCATAACCCAATATAGGTGTCATATAAACCGATCTGGGATCTTGACTTCTTGAGCCTCTAGAGGTCGCAATTATTATCCGATTTGCCCGAATTTTGTACGGCGGATTCTCTCATGACCATCAACATACGTGTTTGTTATAGTCTGAATCGGTCTATAGCCCGATACAGCTCCCATATAAATCGATCTCTCTATTTACTTCTTGAGCCACCAAAGGGTGCAATTCTTATTCGAATTGGCTGACATTTTATACAGGTCTCCAACATATAATTTAATTGTGGTCCAAATCGGACCATATCTTGATATCACTCTAACAGCGGAGCAAATCTTTTCTTATTTAATTTTTTGCCTAAAAAGAGATGCCGGGAAAAGAACTCGACAAATGCGATCCATGGTGGAGGGTATATAAGATTCGGCCGAACTTAGCACGCTTTTACTTGTTTTTCCTAAAATATGATACCGTTTGGACTATATTTCCAATAGCTATAGCTGCAATATAAACCGTCTTCCGGGATAGGGTCTTAAGTATATAACATGGGCAGTTAAAACCCGATTTCGCAAAAATGTGGAACAGAAAGTTGTGGTTCAGATTGCACAGTATTTGAATATAGCTGCCAAATAGACCGATATTGCGACTTTGGGTCTTAAGCCTACAAAAGCCATATTTTTTGAAACTCGGAACAGTGAATTCTGTTTGACCACTTGACATCCATTCCAAATATGGTTCGGTCGAAGTATATTTAGGTATAACTGCCATATAGACCGATTTCCAGGTATAGGGTCGTAGGCCATAACAGTCGCATTTATTACCCAATTTCGTTGAAATGTGAAAACGTGAGTTGCACCAGGCCTTTCGTTATACGGACCGAATATGATCCACATACGACTATAGTTAGATAAAGCTCATACAAAGCGCAATCATTAACCGATTTCGCTGAAATTTTGAACCAAATGGTCTCGATATTGGGTCTTATAGCCATAAGCGGAGCATTTTTTATTCGATTTATTTGAAATTGGAAACAGTGAGTTGTACAAAGCCTTCCGCCATCCAAACTGAACATGGTACCTGACATTTAGACCGATCTGCCAATTTAGACCCTAAAAAGCTCATGACAGACACTTTTGATACCCGATTTTGCTGAAATTCGAAAATGGGATTTGTATAAAGCTTATTGACATCTAAACCGATCATGATCTAAATCGGTCCATACTTGGATATACTACTACTCCACCATGTCTATACTATGGATATAGTGGAGTTATAATAAAATAGGATAATAAATTTATCCACGGTGGCGAGTATTAAGGTTATTAAGTTATCGAAATCGGATTAATGAACCAGGTCTGGCCGAATCTTGTATACCATCACCATTGATAGCATTTATTATTATCATATCATTATTTGCACGGTTTCTCTTCATAGACAGAAACTAAAAAGCCAAGCTACTTTTTTTAAAAATTTGGTTAGGAATTATTTTCAGTATATGCTTAAGAAGTAAAATCGAATGATTCGTTTTTATCTAAGAACAATATCAGGTTAGAGACGGATTCAGATCATGCTTGACATGTATGTTGGATGTTATAGGAGAAATCATTATGCTAAATTTCAGCCAAATCATATAAGATTTGCGCCCTCTAGAGGCTTATGAAGTAAAGCCCGGAAGTCGGATTAGACATATGTGAGTTTTATCAGTTTTTAGACTAGTTCAGACCATACTTTGCAAAAATGTTGCATGTCGTAGGTGAAATTATGCAAAATTTCAGCCAAATTGGATAAGGATTGCGCCCTCAATAGGCTCCAGAAATACAATCGGGAGATCGGTTAATTTAGGTGCTATATACGGTTATGGACCGATTGGAACTATACTTGACAAGAATTTTGGAGTTCATAAAAAAAAAACAGATTTGCAAAATTTTAACCAAATCGGATAAGAATCGCGCCCTCAAGAGGTTCTAAAATTCAATTCAGGAGATCGGTTTATATGAGCTTTATAAAGATATAGTCCGTTAAAGACGGCGATCAAGAATATATATAGTCGGAGTTGAATATTACGTGATGTTGTAATCCTAAGGGCAAAAATAATATGTATATCTCTTGCCCTATGGAGATGTAAAAAATAGCCAACTTAATTTGAAGGAGCGTGGAGCGAAGCAGAGCGAAAAAAAATATGGATAGCATGATAAAGAATAGGACATCTAGCGAACTGCTTAAATACAAACAGCATGCCTATGTTAAGGGTAGAACAAGAAAAAGCGTGCTAAGTTTGGCAGGGCCGAATCTTGGGAACCCACCACCATGGATTCTGCTAAAAAATTATACAAAATTAATCTAGTTGAAGGGCATAATATTATTAACATACCAAATTTCTAACAAATCAGCAAAAATTAAAGCTTCGAGGAACCGAACAAGGATGATAAGTAGATCGGTTTATATGGGAGCTATATTAGGTTATAGACTTATTTGGACCGTATTTGGCACAGTTGCTGAAAGTCGTAACAGAACACCGCATGCAAAATTTCAACCAAATCGGACAAACATTGCAGCTTGTAAGGGTTCAAGAAGTCAAATCGAGATATGGGTTTATATGTGAGCTATATCAAGTTATAAACCGATTCAAACCGTACTTGACACAGTTGTTGGAATTCATAACACCGCATTCAAAATTTCAGCGAAAATGGACAAAAATTGCGGCTTGTAAGGGCTTAAGAAGTCAAATCGGGATATCGGTTTATATGGGTACTATATTAGACTATTAATCGATTCGGACCGTATTTGATACATTTATTTAAAGTCATATCAGAAAATTATAACATAACAAAACATTAAAAATTCTGGCCAAATCGGAACAGGGGTTCAAGAAGTCAAATTGAGAGATCGGTTTATATGGGAGCTATATCCAAATCTGAACCGATATGTCCCATTTACAATCCCCAATGACCTACATCAATGTTAAAATTTCAAGAGGCTAGCTTTACGCGTTCGACCGCCAACGTGATTTCGACATACGGACGGACGGGCATGGCTAGATCGATGCAGAACGTTGAGACGATCTTTATGGAATCTTAGACTAATATTTCGAGGCATTAAAAACGGAGTGACTCGATTCGTAAACCCCCATCCTATGGTGGTTGGTATAATAAGAGAATCCTTAGATTCCAAGACGTACACATTGGTGGTATGGATTGACATCAAGGGGGCAATGAGAGGACCGACAGACTGATCCAATCCTTAGACCAGTACCTGATGGTTCTTAGAGACTAGATAAACCACACTCTAAGGAACAGGTGGATATAAAGTGGGTCCCATGCCAGAAATATAATAAGGGAGAAAGTGTCACGGGGCAAGTCCCAGGGGGCATTTTGTCAACAATCCTATGGGAGCCACTATATATTACCATTTACGGAGGCTGACTGAGGGGAGTTTTGAACCCGTCTGCCTAGCAGACAATGTTGTAATACCTCTAGAGGGCAAGGATACGAGCCTGCTATGCAGACGGTCCGAAAGGGTATTGCAGATGGCATACGACTGGGCTAGACTAGGGGTCTCAATGTTAAACCACAAAATACTGAAATTTGCCCGTTCATAACGAAGACGAAGGTGGACCAATTTAAAACGCTACGATTTCGCAACAGAACGATTTTGATATACATATGACAATGTCAAATACTTGGGAGTGATCTTGGACAGGAAATTGAACTGAAGGGCCGTAGGCTCGAAATGGGGCCAGAATCCGAGAAGAGTCCAATAGTCTATCGTTTGGTGAACTGTGAACCACACTCACTAGGGCACTGGAGACTTTTCTTGATATCCGACCAAATCGGTCCACGTTGTGATATAGCTGCCATACAGAGAAAAATAAAACTCTACCACTCTACTCTAAAAAACCAACTACCAAATGTGTATGTGAAACTTTAAATTCTCAACAAATTTTAGCATTGAGTATGTATGTCTCTATAAGAAACTTTCAGCAAATTCTTTAGTTGAGGTAGTTGTTAAAAAAAGGGTTACAACCATATAGCACACAAAACTTCCATGTTATTCATGATTTGCAAACACAGATTCACTTTTTTTCATTAAACATATTTTGGAAAATTCGGCCTAAAAAAATATGAATTTCTTATTCAGAAAAAAAATTTTAGAGTGGTTTTTACCTTTTTATACCCACCACCGTAGGATAGGGGATATATTCATTTAGTCATTCCGTTTGCAACATATCGAAATATCAATTTCCGACCCTACAAAATATAAATATATTTCGGATCGTCATAAAATTCTAAGACGATTTAACGATGTCCTTGTGCCTGTCCGCCGTCCCGTTTATCCGTCTGTCCGTCCGTCTGTTGAAATCACTCTAGAGCCATCAAAAATTGGTTATGATCGGACTATATTTAGATACAGCTACCATATAGACCGATCTTCCGATAAAGGGTCTGAAGCCCATAAAATCTTTATATTTTTTTTGTTTATCCGATTTCTCTGAAATTTGGAATAGTGCGCAGTTTTAAGCCTCTCAACATCCGACCCAAATATGGTACAGATCGGACTTTATTTAGATACAGCTGTCATATAGACCGATCTGCCGACAGGGGGTCTGAAGCCAATAAAAGTTTTATTTATTACCGGATTTCGCTGAAATTTGTAACATGGCCTCAAGTCCTTAAAAGCTTTATTTATTACCCAATTTCACTGAAATTTAAAACAATGAGTTTTTCAGAGCCTCACAATGCCCGACCTTACTATGGTTCAGATCGGTTTATAATTGGATATATCTGCCAAAATTACCAATATTTTGTTCTACAAAATTGAATAGTGACATATTTATTAGACCACTCAATGTCAGTGGCGAATTTGGGTGCTTAAGTTATCCAATTTCCACCGGATTGTGACGAAATGGGGTTTACATATATGGTGGTGGATATCCAAAGTTCGGCCCGGTCGAACTTAATGCCGTTTTACTTGTTTTAATTTAATTAATTGCTACATTTATCACTGTGCAGCAGTCCTTATTGAGTCATTTCATCATAAAGAAGGCTATGTCGGTAGGCTCGTGGATGGCTACCAAGGCAAGTGCAAGGCTACCAAAATTATAAAATTAGAGAGAGTGACAGAGAAAACCCCGACAAAGTAGCGCGAACCGAAGAAAGAAAATAAAAACACCACCACCCGAAGCATAACACATGCGGCGGGCTGGCACGGTTTTGCTTATGGATATGTTGTTGTTATTGTTATATGTTGGCTTGCAAAGAGTGCCTTTCAAAAACAAATTTGTAATTTGGGTCGTTGAGATTCAAAATAAATTGTTGCAGGAATATGGCAGCTATATCAGGTTATGAACCGATTTGAACCATACTTGGCCCATACTTGTTGGAAGTCATTGCAAAATACGATGTGCAAAATTTCATTCCAATCGGATAAGAATTGCGCCCTCTAGAGGCTTAAGAAGTGAAGACCCAAGATCGGTTTATATGGCAGCTATATCAAAACATGGACCGATATGGCCCATTTACAATCCCAACCGACCTACACTAATTAGAAGTATTTGTGCAAAATTTCAAGGGGCTAGCTTTACTCCTTCGAAAGCTAGCGTGCTTTCGACCGACAGACGGACGGACATGGCTAGATCGACATAAAATGTCACCACGATCAAGAATATAAATACTTTATGGGATCTCAGACGAATATTTCGAGTAGTTACAAACAGAATGACTGAATTAGTATACCCCCATCCTATGGTGGAGGGTATAAAGGCAAATTCTTTCCGTTAACATTGCGTTTTTGAGGATTTAAGTTATTGTTGTTGTTGAAACAGTTTTTAGTGTTCCGTCTTTCGTCTGCTTGATTCTGTTGAGTACTCGGATCCAGGCACACTGCGACTATAATCGAGTGTGTCCAGAGGGATCTGGGTCTGAGTCGAGTAGGTCTGGCTGGGCAGTTAAACAGGTGACGTGTGTCCTGTGGTCCCTGGTCCCAATCGGTACATACATCTTGCTCGTCGGCAACAACCCGTTGAAGGAGTTGAGGCGGTTGCATCTGCCGGAACGTAATTGAGCCAAAACTACTCTGGTTTTCAGGGCGAGGTCAATTTCTTCTTCGTTCTCCAAGGACTACATTCACCCGGTAGCTATTTACCGAATCTACTACCGTGTCTATATGAATGTTGTATAGACCCTCTTGATATGCTGCTTGATCTAGATGTTCTCGCTTGTAGCGCTGAACCTCACGCTCTAGATCATGTAGATCTACCTTAAGGCTTCTGGGCGGTGGATGTTTATTCACAAGATGATGATTTGGGAGGTCTCTGCGATAACAGCCTAAAAGATATTGCTTAGACAGCATGTAGTTATGTTTTCGCACTTGTGGATCATTGTCTCCTGATGCAGATGGTCCATATGAGAACTGAGGAGACTGCTCGTCGCAGTTCGTAGGTCGGCATTCTGACAGATCTGAATATTATTCCACTGCGTGTCACAAAGTTGACGAGATCACACTGACGCATCATAACTTACCACAAACCGACCAATTGCTTTGTACGTGATCAACATGGTTTCTTTGTCAGCACCCCAAGTGCTGCCGGCAAGTGACTTGAGGACCTTGTTTCTGCTTTCGAGTTTATCGCAAATGGCTATGGTCTATGGGAAGAATGTATTTGGCCTGTCAAATGTGACGCCAAGTATTTTGGGACACTTGATGATCGGAATCATTGCTCCAGGACCATCACTTTTAGCTCAGTTTTCACCTCACTCGTATTTGTAGTGAACAATGTGGCTGAAGATTTGGTGGCAAATATCATCAGATCTCTTGCAGCGAAATATGAGGCAAGTTCGTTGAGGTAGACATTCAACTTATCGCAGATGTCATCAATGGGTCTGATGTCATGATTTTAGAATCGCCAGCACATTATACGATCTCTATGACGTCTGGAGGGGGTTGAATGGAGGATAGGTGGGGATATCATCCCGCATTTGGGAACGCCTTATTTCACTCTATGGCGCTTCGACTTCTTATCCCTAAATTCCACAAATGACTGGCGATCACATAGATAATTCGACATCAAGCGTTTCAGGCCAGGCTGGAGAGACGTGTTGGCCATGTCCTCAAATGGTTAGACATGGTTGACCGTGTTGAATGAGTTAAATAGGTCCAGTACCATGAGGACTGTCCTATCACATGGGCTGGGCTGATTGAAGACACGGCAAATTTGTGCGGTGATGGCATGCAGAACAGTTGTTGTGCTATGTAGTCTTCGAAATCCATGCTGATGCTCGGCGAATTGAAATTCCTCTCGGCAACTGAAACATTTATTGAAGCGGCGATTTGTGTACTCTCTGAAGCCGGCCAAATCGGCCTTCTTCTGATTGATAAACGTCCGGCGCTCAAAGGTTATGAAGTCGGGTGGTCGGTCGATGGTGAGAATTATGGAAAGGTAGTCTGATCCCAAAGAAAAAGATGCAATGTAAATATCTGGCGAGCTGCTACACCTCCTCGTAATCCTAGTGGGGGCATCCTCATTCGCCGTGCAAACGTAGAGCCTTTAATCTGCTCAGCCAAAGCTATGCCCCGCTACTCGTTACCTGGAGAAAATGCCATGAAATGTGATGCGCATTAAAGTCTCCTGACCAGATAGTAGCCCACTTATGTCGGGCTTGTATACCACACATGACTGCTATCTCCATACACTCAATGTAGGAGTCACTAGCGCCAGGTGCAGGCAAGATGGATTTATACTGCACGGCATGGTGTATCACGATGACCAATCCCCCACTTCCATTTCTTAAGCGATCCTTATGTAGCACAACCAATCTTCCTGGATCGCTGCAACCAATATGTTCTTCCGACTCATAAATTGGGGTTGGGATGCTGGGGATCACATAGTCCGAGAACGCAGAAGGCGACGGCGACGACGCTTGTGACCCACTACTGTCTATGTTTGCACAGCGCCTTGCAACATATTCAGTGTGACTATACTCCCGTAGTTATGTAAGGCTAGAGCAAAATCGGAAATGTACCCACTCCATGCACCGGTTACACCTCACCGATACCGACCGATGATGGGAGCGGTTCTGGCAAACCGAACAGAACCAGGGTCCAGGGTTCTTTTCAATCCTTTCAAATCGGACCAGAAGGGTGTGGAGATGGCATTCCGGGATATATCTCTCCATGATGAAAAAACGACGAACACGCACACTGAGGCAGCCCTTGCCGATGAAGATTCCGTCGGGTTAATCCGGTGCGTACAACCGGCTGCCATGGGATTAAATTGGATTGGATTTAAGTGACATACACAAGCATACATGCGAATACATATTTTGAAAACAGTTATATATTTTGGTACTTTTATCGATCATTCAGCCATGAAATCGGGTTTATTTAGGTTTTAACAAGTAAAAAAGTGCTAAGTTCGGCCGGGCCGAATCTTATATACCCTCCACAATGGATCGCATTTGTCGAGTTCTTTGTCCGGTATCGCTTTTTAGGAAAACAAAGAATAATGGATAAGAATTGTTATGCAATTAGAGCTATATTAAGTTATAATCCGATTGGACCATAAACGAATTAAATGTTGAAGACCATAGAAGAAGAAGTCACTGTGCGAAATTTCAGCGAAATCGGATAAGAATTGAGCCCTATAGAGGCTCATGAGAGCTGTATCAGGCTATATATCGATTCAGACCATATTTAACACGTATGTTGAAGGTCATGGTAGAAACCGTTGTACAAAATTACAGACAAATCGGATAAGAATTGCACCCTCTAAATTGACTAACAATTTCGATTAGACCAATATTTCGAGGAGTTACAAACAGAATGACGAAATTAATTTACCCTCATCCTATGGTGGAGGGTATAAAAAAATGGGATTTATTTTTGTATGGTAAAACCTGCAAAAAAATACAGGATTTAGCACTTAAAACTGGAAAAGTCAATAAATCCGGATTAAGTGGCCATTGTGAAAGTACTTGAAGTTGTATTACCCAGTAGGGGTGTAGGTTTTAATCAACCATATTTGCATAAATCTGTAAAAAGGCCAGTTCTCTACTCAGTTTATTATTGAAATGAATATAGTCGGTTTCATTGAATACACCTATTTAATAGCAAATGAAAAATTGTTTATTTAATGAGTTGTACGTCATTCCCCTTTTTATACCCATCACCGTAGGATAGGGGGTATATTCATTTAGTCATTCCGTTTGCAACACATGGAAATATCAATTTCCGACCCTACAAAGTATATATATTTCGGATCATCGTAAAATTTAACGATGTCCGTTTGTCTGTCCGTCCGTCTGTTGTAATCACTCTACAGTCTTCAAATATTGAGATATTGAGCTCAAATTTGGCACAGATACGTCTTTTTGATGCACGCTGGTTAAGTTTTTGAACGGGCCAAATCGGACCATATTTGGATCTAACTGCTATTTAGACCGATTTTCCGATAAGGGTCTAATGCAAATAAATGCTTTATTTTCATTCGATTTCGCTGAAACAGGGAGTAGTTTTAGGCCTCCCGACATCTGACCCAAATATGGTCCATATCGGACTCTAATTATATATAGCTGCCATATATAGCGATAAAGGGTCTGAAGCCCATACAAGCTTTATTTATTACCCGATTTCGATGAAATTTGAAATTTATTTTTAGCCTCCTTATAACTGGCCTAAATATGGATCAAATCGGACTCTACTTAGGTATAGCTGCCATATAGACCGATCCCCAGATAAAGGGTCTAAGCCCCATTAAAGCTTTATTTTTTTATACGATTTCGAAATTTAAACAGTAAGTAGTTTTAGGCCACCCGCTATCCGACCCAAATATAGTAAAGACCAGCCTGTATTTAGATATAGCTGTCATATAGACCGAGGTGCTGATTAAAGGTATGAAGATCATAAAAGCTTTATTTATTTCCCGATTTTGTTGTAATTTGAAATACAAAATTCAACAGTGACATATATTTATTAGCCCACTCAGTATCCGTGACGAATTTGGGTGCATAAGTTTTCCAAATTTCTGAAAGGGGGTTTTCATAGTTCGCATCCATAGTTCGGCCTGGACGAACATAATACATTTTTACTTGTTTGTTTTCTTTCTCTAACTATCAGCCTTAATCAACAATGTTAAAGATCCTTTAATGACATTAGTTTTATTAAGACTTGTGTGAATGTGTATGTATATGTAATATGTATGTATGTATATTATGTTTATATGCTATGTCGCTTTAAGCTCAATGAATTGAAAATCTAATCCCTTGAAACATGATAGTAACCATGTATATATATATGTGGTCATAATTGGTTCAGCTCCATAGAATTTTTTTTGTTTGCTTTTCCCTAAAGTATGGCTAAATATAACAAATGCAAAAAAAATGTTCCACATGTGAGAGTTTTCCTTACGATATTTTTCTTTTGCAAGTTTGTTTTGGTTTTTGTGTTGTTGGTCTCGGTATTAATTTCTGACAAAGTTTTCTTATTATTTGGCCTCGAACAATAGACAGAAGTTTACGCGTGTTTGTTTTTATACCCTACACTACTACTGGGGTACGGCGTATTATAATTTAGTGCATTTGCTTATAACACCCAGAAGGAAGAAAGATAGACCCATTGATAAGTATACCGATCGACTCAGAGTCACTTTCTGATTCGATTTAGCTATGTCCGTCTGTCTGTCTGCCTGTCCGTCTGTCTGTTCATGTTAATTTGTATACAAATAACAGGTAGCAGTTTTCATCCGATCGTCTTCAAATTTGGTACTGGCTTGCTTTTAGGCCTATAGACGAAGCCTATTGAAATCGGTTCAGATTTGGATATAGCTTCTATATATTTTTTCGTCAGATTTGCAGTAATAATTTCATAGCAATCGGGTCTGATTTAGATGTAGCTCTCATACATATATATTGCCCGATTTTCACTCCAAGATCAACTGCAGCGCATTTATCAACCAATCTTCCCAAAACTTCGTACAACGACTTCGTGACGACTTCCTCAATGTCTGTACAATTTTCTCGAAATCGGTTCAGATTTAGATATAGCTTCCATATATATGTTCGTTCGATTTGCAATAAAATGGTCAATTGTTAACCGATTCTCTCGAAATTCGGCAGGAAGGATTTTTTTATAACTCTCGACATTACGAGAGAATTTCATGGAAATCGGTTCAGATTTAGATTTAGCTCTCATACATACATATTGCACGATTTTCACTCCTAGAGCCACTGCAAGCGCATTTATTGACCAATCTTCCCAAAACTTCGTACAACGCTTTCCTTGACGACTTCCTGTCTGTACAATTTGCTCGAAATTGGTTCAGATTTAGACATAGCTTCCATATATATGTTCGTTCGATTTGCAATAAAATGGTCAATTGTTAACCGATTCTCTCGAAATTCGGCAGGAAGGATTTTTTTATAACTCTCGACATTACGAGAGAATTTCATGGAAATCGGTTCAGATTTAGATTTAGCTCTCATACATACATATTGCACGATTTTCACTCCTAGAGCCACTGCAAACGCATTCATTGACCAATCTTCCCCAAACATCGCACAACGCTTTCCTTGACGACTTCCTTAATATCTGTACAATTTGCTTGAATTCGGTTCAGATTTAGATATAGCTCCCATATATATGTTCGTCCGATTTGCGGTAATAATGCAACAAAATGGTCATTTGTTAACCAATTCTCTCGAAGTTATGACTCTCCACATTACTGGTTAATATCATGGAAATCGTATAAAATTTAGATATAGCTCTCATATATATATCGCCCGATTTTAACTTCTAGAGTCACAGCAAGCGCATTTGTTGACACATCTAGCCAAAATTTTGCAAAACGCTTTCCTCGACGACTGTATCTGAGAAGTTTGCTCGAAATCTGTTCAGATTTAGGTATAGCTCCCATATATATATGTTCGTCTGATTTTGAGAAAAATTGCACTAAAGTGCTCATTGTTTAACCGATTCTCTCGAAGTTTGACAGGAAGAATTTTCTTATGACTCTAGACATTACTGGTGAATTTCATAGAATTCGGCACAGATTTATATGTAGATCTCATATATATATATATCTATATACATATGTATTTCGCCCGATTTTCACTTCTAGGATCACTGCAAGCGCATTTATTGACCAATATTGCCAAAATTTTGCAAAACGCTTTCCTTGGCACCTACCACATTATCTAAAAAGCTTATTCGAAATCGGTTCAGAATTAGATATAGCTCCCATATATATGTTCATCAGATTTTGTTTCATTTTCAAAAATATTTTAATTTGTCAACCGTAGTTATTTGAGTTTGAACATATTTGCTCGAAATTTAATACAGATTGTTTAATAACCCATCTTAAAACATCCGCCT